>NC_079289.1:88927386-88934886 GCF_023638135.1 Falco biarmicus
CTCCAAGCTTTTGCCCCTCCTGCTCCTCCACCGGCTGTGCAGGGCCACTATATGCTGCTGTGCCCTACACAATCATTCCACAACACTCTCATTTAATCTAAACATCCCTAAACTTGCAAATTAACAGGCTCTTCAGCTGTAATTATACAGATACATACAAGTGCCACAGGGTCAGGTTATGCCGTATCTATCCATTTTATTTGTATACCTAATGTTTGGAGGAGAAGGTCACACTTTTCACTTTCCTAAGGCATTCTACCCAGTTAATATCAGTAATATCTTCATAATCCTAATTGGGTTGGCCATGAAAAATCTAAAAAAACCTGCGCAAAATTACAGGAAGCCAGGATCTTTCGAAGAGCTGCAACATCAACATGTCATCTAGGCAGCAACACCTTCTCTCCAAGACAAGCCTCCAAATAAACTCTCTTTTGCCATAACCCAACTAAACATGGGAAGGAACAATAGCCTGCCAGGGGTGGCACAACACCAACACAAAACCAGGGGTTGAGTAGGTTCAATTTCTCATGTACTGCAACTCAATGTAGAGTAAAAATGAAAGGATTTAGCCCCCAAAGTTGCTCCAAAGACAACCATGAATTTTGGGATATTTGAAGAGACATTACCCGTGCTGACACACAGCACCTTCCGATGCCACTTTAGAGACAAATCAATGTCATAAAATACACCAAGACAGACAGAAACGTGTATCCCTTCGGTGCCCAACACATTTGTGCTGATGCTCTCACTTCTTCAAGTTTCCCTTGTTAATGGCTGGCCGTCCTCAAAATGGACACACAAGCACTTCTGTAAATCCAGTAAAAGTTTGAAGCCATTGACCTAGCATGGAATATTTCCAACAGGCAGACAATTAAGTCTTTCTTTTATTTTTTTTCTTCAAGTCTTAAGAAAACTTCACATTTTATACTTCTAAAGATTTAAAAGGAAATTTTTATAACCTTACATTAATATATCACATTGCAAACTTAGTGGCAAACGTAAGTACAATATTTTGTGTACAAAGGCACGCACCAAAATTTATGTTCTTTTCTTGTCATATTTATTTGTCATTTTATTAAAAGTAAATGAAAAATACAATTTGTTTACAAAATCTTTAAGAACTCCAATACAGTAAGTTATTACAGAACAGCAACAATAATTCTCCCCTTTCCCTTCCCCTGTTATTGGTTACAATGTGATACCAAAGACGTTTTTCCCTCTTGACTGCTTACTTTCAAAGACTTTGCATGGGAAGAATTGAAACGCATTTATATCCAGTGTATGTACAAAATGGGTTTTGTACATGTGCATGTCTTTACATCCACACAGAAATGTCCAACATGGCAAAATACTATGTTTAAAGACACTCAGAAAGACTCTTACTAAAAAGATGGTCCCTATTTTTAGCACGTCCATGTTTCAGTCCTTCTTTACCTCTAATAAATTTGAAAGTAAAGTGTCCCTAACTCTGTTCAGAAGGTATTAGGACATTTAAAGGCATTTAGATTTAGTATTGTTTTTAATTGGTATGTTTATGATCAGGAAGAAGATAAACTGTGAAAAGGCAAAACATTAGTGCTCCTACTGAGACCTCCACTAACCTCTCTTCCTGAGAGCACCTCTACTAAATACCCTGGAGCAAAGTCTAGGATCACTTACATTCCAGCAACTCTCACTGGGAATTATCCAATTAAAGCAGCAATTCCCCCACCCCCTTTTCCCTCATAGGTCTAAATACACAACAAAACATATTGCAAAAATTAACTATTCTGTATTTTAATAACCCTGGTTTCTCAACGAAGAAAAGAATGGAAGATAAAAACACCTCCAGTACTTCATGTCCACGTGCATCATACATCCTGTTTTCATCTTCCGTTTTCCCCCCTCCGAAGAGACAAGATTATTAAAATGTCACTGTGCACACTGAAACAGAGTACTGCGTAAGAGATCATTACTGTTAAACAAGGAACTAGCCTCTCTCCTCTCTCCATTTTGAATCAATCACTGTCTTTCATTATTGGACTCTCCCACAGATCTTCCTATACTGCTGCTGAAGAGTTTGCTGAGGTTCACTTCTGAGTAGCCACTCATGGACAGGCATTTGTCTACAGTGCTCTTCAGTCTTTTGTAGACCTCGCAGTCTTCCTTACTGAGTGGCTTCTTCCTCAAATACTCTAGAAGAACAAAGAGGGGGGGGGGAAACAACAGAGAAGGATTAAATGACCACAAAGAGACAGTACTTTTGCATTCACTAGTGCTGCAAATCATGGTATTTCAAAACGTAGCTAGCAAAGATGACATTTAGGGCAAACTCTCCCAACCCCCCCTGCCACCTCCCACCACCTCCCCACCTGCAGCACCCACCAGCCGGTTGGAGGCCATGCAGAACCTGCACACGGTGGTGAGGCTGAACCTCCCGCAGCCCCACCAGCGCGTGTGCAGCGGCTCCTGCCAGGAGCTAGCCAGAAGCACTGCTTGCCCAGTCATGCCATCTAACTGGAGTGAAACAGGGGTTCACTAAGTCACAGCAGAGAAAATAAGCGATAGCAGGGCTGGCTCTGAAAGGATCTCATTTACAATGAGCAGTTGCGGCTTCAGAAGTGAACAAAACCATGCTTCACTTCTCTTGTCTCTGCTGCCGCTAATACTGGCACTGGCACAACCCGAGACAGACTTATCACTCATCTTGTGCATTCCTATACGCACCTTGTGTGCAGGTCAGGGATCATGATGCTCAGCACTACAGAGGTGTTGGAAGGAAAAGGGCAGTAGCACAAACAGGGGAAATCCTATGCTATCCTACCCTAAAATGGAGAGAAGGTGCCCAGTATCTCAACCAGATGACACCAGGTTCACCTGACACATAAATGAAGAGAGCCACTCCCACATGCTTGATCAATAATACCTGTGAAGAAATGCCTGGAGCGTGAGACGTTTACTCAGTTGTATGTTTGCATGTGTGCAAACTCATGTGCATGAGCTTGTATGTATTTCAGAAACAAAGTCCAAACCATTCTATTTTAATTCTTTTGTTTGTTAAATTTTATGCCACCAAAAAAACCAATGATCCAGGGATTTTGT
Organism: Falco biarmicus; assembly: GCF_023638135.1. Lineage (NCBI taxonomy): Eukaryota > Metazoa > Chordata > Aves > Falconiformes > Falconidae > Falco > Falco biarmicus. The sequence goes on from NC_079289.1 coordinate 88,930,468, forward strand.
TTGGGTTCTTGTCCAGCTTTTCCTTTACAAAGGCTGTGGACAAAGACTAAAAGAGCAAAATATTCTACTGATATATATCAATGCCAACGTGATGCACCTCTGGTGCAGTTGTGCTCCTCCTTTCCAGCCAACTCCATGTTCTAGAACCACCAGCTCCTACCCAAAAGCCTGCGCCTGCAGTTACACCTTGGAACAGGCAGCACTGGACAGGCTGCAATGCTGAGCACCTAAGAATGATACACTGCAAAAAGAGGTGTGCTCCCAGGCAGCTCCCCTCCATTAGGCTGGAGGGACTCGGGCCGAGCAGGACTACGAGAGCACAGCACAGGTACTTAAAGGTCGAGCTTTCAAGCCATTTAGGCACAGCGCTAGCACGTGTCCTGTGAGCAACCAACATGATCTTTCTGTTGCTCATTAGCTTTGCCTGAAAGCTGTTGTCTCGTTTCATCTGTCACCTTCACAACATTGGTACTGCCCTCTTCACGCTTGAACATGTAACAACGGAGCCTCCATCTGCTCTCAAACAGCTTTTACTATATGGCACAAGTTAAGACGAAAAACCAGTTGTCTCTAAAACAGCTGAGTTTATCTAAAAGATGGGTTTGGAGGAGAGGGACATGTTGGTTTTTTGAGTCCACCTGTGCAATGGAAGAAATGACTCACTTTTGTGATGACTCACTGCTGCGATATGACTGAGATGAAGATGTCCCATCGGACACACCTTTGTCTCAGCAGCCAAGTCAAGGACTGCTACAGGAGGAGATGGCAGGGAAGAGAGGCATGGTAACAGAAATAGCTATTACAATTGTTGGGTTTGTGAATTCCTCCTCCCTGAGGATTCCCGAATGTTTTTGCAGAGCCTCAGATGTTTTAAGATGAACTCAGCAGATTATCTACTGCATACGATACAAACAGTAATTTTGTATCGTAAGCAATTGCCACTTGCTTAGGTTTCCCATGTTATTTGCAAAGTTCTTCTGAACTCAACTGCTCTGCATGATGCTGTCAAATCTTTAAAAATTAAATGAAAATTTAAATTAATGGTGCCGTTTTGAGTAACTGAATACATTGATTAAAAGCACTCTGGTAAGCACCTTTCATGCATCCTCGTGAAGAAGCTGTGTATTGTGCTGTCATACTCAGTTTTGGGTATTTCTGTTGCCAACTTTGGGCAGTGAGCAGGCAGAGGAAGCTGCCTAGTTGAAGATTCCACATTCTCACCATTACCCAGACAGTACTGACAATATGTCTATTAGCAGAATTAACATTTCCTTAAACTACACCACCAATACAATAAAAACTTTGACTACAAGGATCTGTTCACTAACAGACCAAAGTCACTATGGCATAAATGCATTTAATGATCCTGGAATTATTTAAATGCAGGATTTAATTAAACAAACTTTGAAAACTGTAATAAACAGATGCATAAAAACACCAAATCCACTCTGATACAAATTCAGCACTAAGTAGTTTACTCATTTTCAGAGATAAATGATTCAGGAACTGGGTCACTTGCCACTGCTCATGCATTAGCAAAACCATGCATGTTATACCAAGGAATTGTGGAAAACACCGTCCTCGTAGTTCAAAACTAGGCTAAAATAGTTTAAAGCTTCCTGGAACTCAGGAGGGACCAAGGTGAAATGTATCAATGCGCAGAAACAGCTGGCACTTGAACAGAGCAGGAAGGCACATTCATCACGAGAACGACGAGGCAAACAATAAACCAGGGTGGAAAGTAGGGAACAAAAATACAGGCCCGCGTACTGCTCCAGTTCAGGCTCCAGCCGTCCCACTAACGGAGCACCAAGCTCCCACCCCCAACATTAAATCTAAACTTCAATTATATGCAATAACCTTTCTGACAGTACGCTTCAAACATTTCTTAGATGCAATTACCCTTGTAGAAGCAAGCAGGAAAGGGTGGACTGAAAAAAATGGAGAAATATGAGGGGCCTCATTGAAGTAATGAGGCCAATTTTAAGTTTCAATTATAAGAGAATGGGAGCCGGGAGCTCTGGGAGGAGAGGCAGGCAGCGGCTGCGGCTGCAGCACAGCCACACCATGCATTTGAATGACACAAGTGCATCTGATGACTGGGGAGAAGAGATTTAAAGAACTGTAGTAATACAGAGCAGGGGAAGATGAGAGAGGACACAGCTCCTGATGTGTTTACCTCCTTTGCTGATGGGATATTGACTTTTCCCACCAGGTTGGTTAGAAAGGGGACTATTTACGCTGCCACACAGCAGAGTAAGAATGACAACCAGCATCACTCTGTGCTCCTCTGAGTAAAAGACAACTGTGACCGTCGTATATCACACAGCCAGTCAATACCTTCGAGTTACCGTACCATCCAACTTAGAGATGCATATAAAAGCTCCTACTTTCATCCTAAATGAGAATGTAATCAATAACGCACCTAAGGTTTTCTGAAACAAAGCTATACAAACCGACTGAAATTGCCTTTCGGTACTCAGTCATGTTCCGAAATACTTCTATACCTATTACCACCCCATCACTGTTTTAATAATATCCAAGTTCAGTGGTAAGCAATGTTTAAGACAATCACTGCTGCAGAAATGCATATACAGCTATACATAGATACATTTATACATACGCAGAGCATTCCAAAGGTACTACCGAAACAAATATACAAAAAACCCACAATAATTCTAATAGAAACAAAAAAAAAAAAAGACAGACATGCTTCTGACTGTATATAATTAAAATTCAGGTACTGTATTCTCTAAAGTTCATAAATCACTGACTCCAGTAAAGATTTTAGAATCATATCACCAAGCATGCCATTAACGCCCTCCTTCCCAACAGAACTGCCTTCTTGCTCCCTTCAGAAAACAACAGTCTTTGCTTCTGGATGTCCCTGTCAAATTCAGCACCCCACCCAAGGCCTTGTTTAGCTACCTAGGTGTATTTTTATATTATTAGGGGGGAAAAAAAATTAAAAGGTACCTGAAATCCATTTACCCCATACTGTTGTACTGATGTGGAAAGCCAGGATGGAACTATTTGGAGGTTATCTATACTTGGCCACGTGTTTTCTATTCATTGCGATTTCTCTTCATTCCTATTAAAATGACACTGAATAACCCGACAGCCAGGATCGAGAACTTTTGTTCTTGAATTCCCTAAGATGTGGCTCTGTGAAAGTCTTCTGTTTTTTCTCCTACTGATTGGACAACCAAACCGTGTCATATTATTAAAACTCTCCCTCCCTGATTATTCTGTTGATAGGCTGCTCCTCAGAGTGAGAAGTAAAAATATATTCACATTCCTTTGTATTTGTGTGCATGTATCGGCACTGGCTATGGGAGAAAAGACGTAGGTGCCTGTGAGCATAGTGCCAAAATGTTGGTTGATCTGGGAATGCACAAAAAAAGCTGTGGAGTATCAATTACATACAGCATCGTGTGTCTCACACTTTTATTTAAAGAGTTAAAGAACATACTAAATTAGCTACTGAAATTTTTACATTGCCTACTGGTTATTGTATTTTAATTACAGCAAGCGTAGACACACAGGCAGCAATCTCTGTTCCAAATATCTGTGTTTCATTTATTTCTGTGCAAAGGTAGCAAACAACAGTCAGTCATAATTGGTTCTGTCAGATGTTTTACAGTCAGTCATAATTGTCTCTGTCTAGAGGTGTGTCAATTTACTGCAAGTTAAATAAATATTCTGTCTATTATGATATCAGGTTATGTAAGCCATTTTTTTTAATTGCACAGGTTCCCCTTTCATAATCCTCAGCACCCCTATTTATACTGTTAACCTTAACTTTGCCATTTATGGAATGTCAATGAAAAAAGTCAACAGTAATTTAGTGAACAGACGTGTAAGCCTCTAACATACTTGCTTTTTTATTTCTAATTAAATACAATCAAATTAGGCTATAGAGCAATTAAATTATTCTGTCTTGACAGTGCTCTCAAATATCTATCAGCTGATGCCAGTTCACTGGCCTAAAGAGGGAGAGTTACTAACCTAAGTCTTAAATGATGCTTGGTTTTTGCTGAAGAAAATAAACCTCCCAACTTGTACCAACTTCTAAACCACACAGTCCTACAAAATAACAGAGGTTGTTGACGACAAGGGCCACGTTTGCCCTCTGGACTGCCAGCATCTCACCTCCACCCATTCCCGGTGGTCATATAACCAGAAGTCAAAGCAATTCTAATGTGATCACAACCTTCCTATCACAAGAATGCACGACAGCCTTGGGATCCCACAGGTCTGCTCTCACCAAATGGAATAAACCAATATAAACTGCTCCATGGTCTCTTATGATTCCACCCTCGTTATTTTACTAGGCAAGTCATGGGTTTTGTATGAAAATAATTACCTGAAGCTTCTGTGCTGTGTGCTGATACAAACCCACAGCTATCAAACCGTATG
>NC_079289.1:88937386-88989886 GCF_023638135.1 Falco biarmicus
GAAATACTGACTGAAGGAAACCAGTCAGTCATTCAGAAAATTTTATCTTGGCTACAGCTCCAAAATGAATGAAACTTTATAAAATATTATTATTATCTCTTGAATCGGGAAATGCCCATATACTTGGGAAATCAGTTAGATCTTTATTTACAAAACCAGAGGATTAACCTACAGTGTTCTGAGACTTAGTAATTTGTTTTAATCGTGATTTTTTTGCAGGAATATATGGTTTTAAAATCGTATCATATGCAAGAGATCTATGCCACAGTGAACCCATTATCAGAAATACTATAGCACCAAGTGAGACATTCTCCTATACATAAAGTACCCTGGCAATTTAAAGGGCTTTAAAGCGTGTGTATATGTATATATAATGCATCTGGCATAGCCAAACAGGCTGTGAGAATCAGATCCATCTTATGCACAGCATAAATCAGAGCTGAATAATGCACACAAATTAATATTTTTGCTAGAGTTAGGGTTTTCAAGCACTGCCTTTAGGGTCAAATTCTGATCACAGTCTTCCACAGCTTCAGCTTATGCAGTGGTACTGCAAAGAATTTTCTGTTTTTCTTTCTGTAGTTACATTTGATTCTTAATGTAGTGCTAGAGGCACTAAACCAAAAGATTTAAATGTTTACATGGGCAGGATAATATTTTAATAGGGTCAGATACAGGCAAACCTTCTTACCAGAACAGGAAATGTTGTGTTCTTTCACTTTAGGGGAAAAAAAAAAAAAAAAAGTCACACAACTGAATTTACACGTTCTGGTCTGGGCTATACATTTTTTTTTTTTAAAAAAACAACCATACCTCTATCTTTTTCCAGTGTGATTCAGCTGTTAGAAGTGGTAAGTAACAAATGAACCCGACAACAAAGAACTCACCAAATCAGACAATCCTCAACAAACTACCATAAGTAACTGGATTACCACCAGCAGTTAAGAAAGAACTTTCACTTGAACAACTGACATATATGAACATAATGCAGTTGTACTATGGAATATAATTTTAACTTTAGTCTTAACTTTCCTCATTTCTAAGTTGCCAAACCTTCACATTTACAGTTTAACTTGGTTTTAATAGTTTATCAACTTTGAAATTGAAGATCTTAAGTGAAAAACAGAGATGAAGAAAGTGAAGTGTGCAAAAGCTGAAATGCTTGTAACATTTTCAGAACATATGCAGGCTTCTTCAGTAGGAAGTTTTCAGAGAGGCTCTGAAAACCATTTCGTACCTTTTTTTGCCTGCTCTGAAGGGTTCAATCTTGGGCACTAAGACAAAAATGACTGACCAGAGAAGCAATTTACCAGAGCAAAATTAATCTGGGTCTTCTTGCGGAGCAATCTACATGGATCACATATAGCGAAAAGCATGTGCTTTCAAAAACTCAAATCACTCCAGTAATATTATTAAGAATACTTATACTTAAGGCTAAAAATTCAAAGGCAATTGCATTCTATATACAGTATTTACTTATAAATTGCTGTCTTCAATCTAAAGCCAGTCTTTTGTTATTAGCTATTCCTTGGTGCATTACCCAAATTGAGGGGAAAAAAAGTGGGTGGAGATCAAGTCCCAGCCTAACTTGTTCTTATTTAAACTGTGTCCCAGTTCAGCTGAACATTTCCTCCTCAAACAGCCCTAAGTCCCCTCAATTCACTTTCCTCATAGAAACCAGATCACTGATTTCACAGTCTAAAATAGCATTTGTTGGTTTGTTTTTTTTTTTAAACACTCTGTAGGCCTCTGAATCCTTACTTCTGTATCTTCTTCTTAGAAAGCTTGCCTTGTGTTATTTTCTGGGAAACTGAGTAATAAGATTGAGATCTGTAAAAACATTTTTTTTGTTCCAGTTGAGTCGGTTCCTTCCCTCTTCCTTGGCTGCAGAGGATATTAGCTCTGAAATTGCTGCTCTTGAGTATGCTTCCTGTATTTTTTCCTGTAGGTGGCTCTTTAGTGAGGAATTCTGCAACGTCTGACCAAGTACATGTGATGATTTTCCATGCCATTTCCCCAAAGTATAGGCCAAGAAGAGAGAAAGAGTGTGTACTGTGTGTATAAATACTAAAAACCCCATCCCAGTGGATTCTTGCTTCTTTCCCATCAGCAAAAACACTGAATGCAGAAATATAGTTTCAAAAGAAGAAAACTGATTTACTGGAATGCTTCTACTTTTGAGTCATTGTGACCAGCCTCCAGGGGTTTTTGTTTACTTCTGATCTTAATTTATCTAGCTGGCTTTCTGCCCTAGTTACATCTGTCTAAGACTAACTTTAGTGGACACACTTCCTACAGGTCTTTCTGAGAAAACATTTATGTACAAACACTATGCAAATGTATGTAGTTGAATTCTGCTAGTTCCTCTGTAGGTAGACCAGTCTGTTGATACGTGATCAAGGAACAAGGAAACTCGTGCAATAACCCCTGCAAAACTGAAATTCTAGTTTGAAAAGGAAAGAGAAGAATAAAACTAAAAGAAAAAAAAAAAAAGAGGTGTCCCAAATTTAGATATAATTACCTTACGTATGTAGTGTTTCTCATGGAGTTACATTCCCATTTTGTCTTGAGAACTCATCTAGCGCTCACCTTCTTTTTCAAATCACTTTTATTTAGGTTATGTACTTAATAAATGGGGGTTGTGTGCGTATAACACTAAGTTCTTTGCATTATAACTTCTCAATCATGTTGCCTGATAGGGCTTTGTTTGACTTCCCTGAGGGAGATGGTACGTACCCCTTTTTTTCCCTGAACTTCATGAACAAGCACCTTTCTTCACTTTTCTAGTAATTCTGTCCCCATAACAATCATTTAAAGGTGTTCTCTTTTATAAGGCATTTACCCAGCACGCACACAGTGCCAATAAAAAATGTTGGTGAAAAGTTTCACTGACTCACAGCTGTTAAGTGTCACCAGTAGCAACTATATGTGACCCATCTGTACCACCAAGACAGGGTCCCTGAATAGAAAAATGTAAGAGCCCACAACATTTCTACTACTGAAGCAGCAAACCCTCAATGGCTAGAATTTAACCAAACCGGTAAGGAAATGCCCATCTTTAAGAACAACGCTCAAAAATCCTAATTGCAGCAACTGCGCACTTCCACACTGCCACCTATTGGGGGATTTTAGAGCATTTTACGAATATTTGCGAGTTACAACTGAAGGTGTTCCCATGAGGTAAGACACCATTCCTGTCCCACAGCGCAAGGGCAACTTGTGGACTATGGTGAAGATTTCCAAGGTGTGCCACTGGCGCTGCCTGCCCAGATGCCTAACGACATTTCCTAACCTTCACCATGGATCACTGCAGTGCTATCACACTTAGGCTACGATCATTAAGTCCTTTGAAAACGGGGTATGTTATTTAGATGCCTAAATGCAAGGTTGAAATTCACAACTTAATTGCCTCTTTCGCTGTCCCGCAGGAGCTGCCCATGTTTGCAGTCTGTGGTCCTGCGCTCCACAGTGGTGCAATCGAGTGACAGATGCAGAAGGCTGCTTCCCTGTTAAAAATGACCAGAACGTAATACAGCGTAACAGACATTTCACAGTGATGAAAGCAAGTGAAACAAGTATTTGGGCTACACAGATATTATATTATTCCTAAAATAAAGTCTCAGCCAGAGGCAGGTAAAATATCCTTGCTCTTCTAATTCCCACCACCCATAAATAATCTTACTGTTTGTGTTTTATTGGAAAACAACTGATTTCAAAGTCACCTAGCGTTATAATCCCCTCTCCACAACTGCCATCTGTCCAACAGTGGTAGTAACAGACCCTTTCATTCACAAGCAAAGCCAGCAGAATAAAGAGGAAGAGGAGGAGGAGTTGAAGGGGAAGAGCAAGAAAGCGGATAAATTCCATTTGTGCTATTAAAAAAAATAGAAAAGTGAACTCAGTGGTTGAAAAGTGAAGATAAAAAGATGAAAACAGTAATCTTGCTACAGAAACCAGAGAATTATGTTCTTGCTCTCCCCCCTCTTTTTTTCCTTCTTTTTTTTTTTTTTTTGCTTTCACACTGTACAAACTGTAGCACCCTGAGCAACTCACTCCCCTGCTATTTCCAGCACTTTACAGAAACTTTTCAACATTTCTGTTTGACACATATTTTCAGCAGTGAGGTGAAGACAATAAGTAAACAGGTAGTGAAGGGCTATTTAGAGAGCTGGTCAGTCACAGTAATAATAACGCAAAAAGAAAAAATCCCACACAGCACAGAACATCTATCCTATGCGCTGTAGCCACAGACAGCACATGACCTCTGACAAACAGTTTTCAGAGTAATTTTAATGCTACTCTGGATTTAACTTGACTAACTGGTAGCAATTGAGCACATCTTTTTTTGTGGCAGCAGTTATCTAAAATGCTACAATAACAGCATCAAAAGTAGAATGGTGGAAGATTGGTTTTCCATTGTGCTGCTGAACTGGCATAATGCCCACTTTAAAAGCAATTCGCTGCTCATCACTGAAATCTGGCAGACACGACACTAAATGCCTTGAGGAAAAAAAAAAAAAAGGGTCTTGAGAAGGGGGAACCACTCCAACCACCAAGCAAAGAAAAAGGAGGAGGGAAAAAAAAATACCAGGGAAGAAAGCAAAGAATGATGAATCTATGTAAGAAGAGAAAATTGCAAAATAAAAAGTTTAGCACTGCATGCAGACTCAACAGGCTCTACTTAATTTGCTTGAAGATTTTATCGCAGGCTTGCATTAGTAATAGCAGAACAAACCAAAAGCAAATATATATTTATGTCTGTCTATTGTTCTGATGAAGTGAAAATGTACTGAGTTACGTCAATCATTTGTCAAACACATCTTTCTAGTTTTATTTACCACCAAATATAATGAGTAAATATGTGATAATAAAACTCTTCTTTTTATACGGACATATACAATTTTTTCCCACTACTAAATACAGGTAATGATTTAGGAAGCTTTCAAAATGTCTTTTTACTGTCAATAAAACTAATTCTATTCGCATTTTCATGTTAAAAAAAGGCTTTACAAATGAAAATTCAAATTAAAATTCTGATTATAGTGTAGTGTGACAACACCTGTATTTATAATTTTACTGTCAGCTAGCTTGTAGTGTTTAACAATAGCTTGAAGCAGAAAAGTAATTGGAATTTGTCTGTAACATGCCAGATGACGACACTGGGCACTTTGCTGTGCTAAAGCAAATTTGGTTTGATGACAAAATAACCTTAGAAAGATCGAACACCCCCCCCCCCCCCCCCCCCCCCCCCCCCCAAAGGTTGAATAAAGCCATCCTCTGCCCAGGGACATGTAATCTACTGTAGCAAACCAAACTAGGTGAGCAGTAGCTGCAGAAACCAGGGTACCCCTGGAGTTGGCAGTTCTCTCCCAGGCAGGCATCCCTCAAGTCCCTCCCTGCAACGTTCACCTCCCAGCAGCTTTTCTAAAATGGTGCATTACTCTAACGCTACCAATATAACCCAGAAACATAGGAGAGAAATAAAGTAAAGGCACATTAAGTTGGGAAGAGATGCTAACACATGCGCTGCGGTTCTGTGGACCTCTGTGTGAATAAAAAAAGGAAAACTACAACAAAAATGTGCAATGTCAGTGTGAACACTGAAGTATCTTGTGTACAGCAGTGTTTTCATATTGCCCATACAGTTATACTCACATGTACTAACTGGTGCACGCTGACAGGCTGGGTTAAAATTAGGACATAAACACATATGCTTTTTAAGAAACAGTAGAAAGGAAAAAAAAGAAAAGCTATTCAATCTGAATATTTCAAAGCTCAAACACATGCCACTCTCCACACACAACTTGTCTTAGTCAAGCCTGCAAATTAAAAGCCCATGTTTTTCATTATCCTAAAGACAGAGAAAAAATAAAGAAAAGGAAGCCACATAAGAATGAAAAACAGAATGACAGTGATGTTTTAGTTTACACTAGATATGGCAACACATACAAACTGTCAAAACTATGGAGTGAAAAAAGCTGTTATCAAGCAACTGTCAAGAGAGTCCTCTGAGATTTGGAAATCTTGTGTTTATTGTAACTACTGCACATTACACAAAGAAAGAAACATCCCTCTTCTTACCATTGCTGCTAAATATCATGAAAGAGAACCCAGACTTCTCCCTCACTATTTAGATTAATTTTTTTTTACCATGTAATTCTGTGCTTGACAGCATAGGGCCCCTCCTTTTTTAAGGTTTTCTACTGTTTGGTCAAAGTTCAGAGAGAAACTTGAGGTTATATCAAACATTATTTCATTTTCAAGAACTGTCAACACCCATTTTATGTTGTTAACTTGTTGTCCATCATTTAAGAGTGGAAACTGTTGACACCAAAATACACAGAGGAAGAATTTATCTCCTATGAAGAAAGAGCAAAGATAATGGAAGCAGCTCTTTTACTAGGCATACTAACAATTCTTTTTCATATATTTTTACATACTGACTAGAAATGAGACCTATAGTTAACTGGCAGTGGGCTACAATATGCAAAGGTTTAGTCTGAATGTATCAATGCCGATTTCAAATCGTGTTTTCTGATTACAAGAAAACAACTACCCCTTGGAGAGAAATCCCTAGTATCTACAGGGTTCCAACAGAGCCTTCAATGTATTGTTTTGAGTGATACCCTTCTATGACCAATTCTCAACCAGTAGCAACATTTCAACCATGCTGATGACTGGTTAAAAGTTGTGAGCAAAAAATACCTTGCGTTTTGCTCATTGCTCACTGTAAATCACATTTATTATCATTCCTACATTTCAGGTTTATGTAAAAATCATCTTTATTCTGAATCCCAGGTTTCACAGAACAAACATTTGATAAGGTCCCGAGATTCAGCTTGAAGTTCTTGAGTAAGAATAAAATCTTCAGTGTGTGTGATGATACCTGCTTTTATGGAATTTTTATTGCATCGGTTCTGCGGAGGGAAGTATCGAACCTAAAAGCTCAGTAAAAGAAGCCTCAAATATTATTGTACAAGAGCAAATGATTGGTTGCCCCTGTGAAGTCAATGCACCCACAGCATGTACAGTAAATTTAAATGCCTCAAAATTAATGTTATTTCATTCCAGATTTGTTATGAGTGTGACATCATCCATGCAGACCTTTGATGAGGAGTAGATTTCTGTGAGCTTACTTTCTAGCACCAAGCAAGAACCTGTTGGATTTACCTGTAGTGGCTACCACTCCACAGACACCCATCAACTCCTGCAAATCACTGTCTGCATGTGTACTGTTCCTCAGCCCCGAGTTCACAGTCTGATATAGCCGAACTGCTCAAAGTAATAGGGATACCTTCATATTTTTGCATATAAAGATTTTTTTTTTTTAGTCTTAAGAGCACTTCTTTAAAATGTCATAATATTTATGAACATCAGATGAGAATACTTGAATAAAAATTCAACTTGACACATTATATTTCCCACAACTACCATGACCACTTAGGTATAATTTTATCTCCAAATATTGGATAACCTCAAATAATATGATGAGAAATATATTATCTCAATACCAAACATAGAATAAAACATTTGATAAGCTTCATAAATTAATCTTTTCCACACAAAATCGCATTGTTAGCTGTATTATTTCCTAGCTTTTGACTCTGAAGTACTTCTTCCTCCTAGATTATAAGAGTCTTAAAGTACCATAACAATTACTGCATAAACAGCTGCAGTTACATGTCCATTTAACAGTCCTTTTAAAAAATATGTATTAATAGCATAATGAGCTTAGACACACACAAAGGTACGAAACAAAGCAGCAGTCTGATCTTCAGAAATTTAAGAACATGAAATGAGTCTACAAAACCTCACTGTTTTCAGTTGCAGTGTTGCAAGACTGCACAGATGCATTCCACATGCTAAAAGTCTTTTCAAGTACCTACTGGTTCATAAATGGCAAGAGTTCCTGTGAGTGAACTGCAGCAAAAGAAGGAAGACTGTATGGATGGTGCGGTGCAGAGCGAGGGTGAACTGTTGAGCTGGTCCTGGGCTTCAATTATGATTAGGTTTAGAATCATCAAAGTTTGTAAGACATACTGAAGTTAGCGTGACACATCAAGGTCTTTTCATCTTACATAGCCCACCAAATAGCCTTTGGAAGTTCATAAAAGCACTCAGATAGCTGCCTGTTTTAAAGTCATGTTTGCCTGAGAAGCTCGCCTGCCAAATCCTCTCCTTCATATATACTTCTTAAGGGTTAGGAGACAGAGGAAAAAAAAGACGACAGAAAGAGAAAGGGTCATTATAGCTGAAAATTCAACACATTAAAGTTGGCATCATCAAAATAAAGAGCTCCTTCCATTAATCATGAAATTTAGAGTACTGGAAGATCCACCAGACCTATTTTACTGAACAGGAAAATTCAGCACCAGAATATCGTTAAATTGAGTTAGCATTATCAGTGGAAAAAATATGCTCTATTTCCTATTATTTATGAAGCCCTATCCTTTTCTTTCTTACCAATTACATTCCCTATCATTTCCAAAATATACAAACTGTTTTCAATCAACAGATTTCTTTATTACAGCGTACTGCATGCTTGTTACTGCCTCTTTTCTATATTGAACCCTTGATTGGACAAGCATTTTGAATTTAACATGGACTGTGATTGCACACATCAAACAAATTAAAGCTGCCAATCTCTTTTTGGAGGATATCCTTTATATATACTATCACTGAAGAGTACCCCGAGTATATTTGTTTAGGAAAAATGGGGAAGGAGGAAATTATTATTATGGCAGAGTCAGAATACATTCATTTTCCCATGATATGTAACAGGCCTTGCATCCTCTTTTTCCTGTTTCCCAATGAATTATTTTATAAAAGAAAAACATACTTACTGACTTTCTTAGTGTTTCAGTAGCTGTTCTACAATCATCAATCTATTTTTCCTTTTGACCAAATGCTAATCATGTTGCAAAAATGAGATAGCAGTAAGAGATGAACTACCTGGTAGGCCTGAAACTGATTTTCCATAGGCTAACCAGTTGCAAAGCCAAATTACACAGTTCTTTGCAGAGTATCAGAACTAAAATGCATAGGTGTTGGCTTATGCAAGCTGTTCAAAATGAGACTCGACTTTGTACAGATTCTGACTGTGCAAGCAAAACTGAATTATAGATAGAATTACTTAAGAAGACTACATCCCACAAAGATGAAAATACTGGGAAGCATTTTCCTTTAAAAAGGCACCTTTGAGATGCGTTGGTTGAAAATCAAGGTCAAGTGGGAAGAAGTCTAAAAACAGAAAAGCAAATAAACAGAAACCCCCTACAATATCAAAACCCAGAACTGACCAAAGTCAATTGACCAAAGTCAAGACAACCAAAGACAAGCTAAGAAGTGAACAAAACCCATAGAATAAATCAGAAAAACCAGTAATATAATGAAGGTATCTACTAGCAAGACATGACTAAAAGCATTCACAGTTCTCTGCACTTATTAAAGCTTAATATAACTTCCTCTACTGCAAATGCTCATGAAACTGAGATATCCTTATCTGGAAGACACTATCAGTTTCCTGCTTCATCTGCATCATTAGAGAAACATAAAGAAAAAAGGACAGACTATTCATGCTGCTTTTACAGCTGTTGAGCACTGAATCTTCATTTGAAAGATGTAGGTGCTATGCTCAGCTTTGTCACTACTTTCCAACATTATACTGGACCAGTTGCTGAATTAATTCAGGCCTCATTTTTTGTCTGTAGAACAGGTTTGATGACACCTCCTCTGATTGACTGTTTCTCTTGCACTGGAAATTCTATAGGCAGAAGTGGTCTTCAAAATTGCCTATTTGTGGTGCATCAGACCTCTAGATAGCAGCATAATCCAAATAATAACTAATGATGTGAACCCAGCCTTCTGAGGGAAGAGGTAAACCAGTATACTACATCTCCAATTTCTGTTTCAGAGATGCCTCTGTTGGCATCTGTATTTTTTGATGGCATAAAACATTTCTCTTCTACTGCTCAAGTCAGCATTTCTGTAAGTCATTCTCAGTGAGGCACTTCTAACAGTTTGAATACAATTTAAATTTGGGCAGTGTTCAGTCTCATCAAAAGCTCAGAAGTCTTCAAGGGTGAAAGCTCCACTTCTTGTCTCTGAGAAAGGGAGGAAAGAATACACAAAGGACCTGGATCTTGAAACTAAGAACTTCTATCTGTAGTTAGATCAGGTATTAATCTTCTTAATTTTGCTGAAACTGGTAAATTCAATTTTGATAGTAATAGTGAAATCAGATATCTAGCACATGATAAAAGAGGCATCTGCACATTTCAAATGTGGTGTGCAAAACGAAGGTAAAAATCAACAGAACTGGCTAAATTTCTTTGAAGTTGAATAGAAAGCTTAAAATGAAACTTCAAGCAGAGCCTGCTGCTCTGCCTTGCTTTCATTTGACATAGCATCCACACCGGTTAGGCACTGGACGACTAGTTGCTCTGACATTCATTAAAAAGACAAAAAAAGGGAACAATGAAGATTTACTGCAGCCACCAGACTGGCAACTCAAAGAGCACGCTGAAGATAAGGTGCAAAGATCAATGCTCTTTGAGGGAGGGAGGAATGGTCACGATCTTTTACTGCTGCTTTCTACTTAACTAGGTGGTTTGACCCTCCACAACAGGCAAACCTCCTTCGTATACATTTTAAATAGCAACTCTGAGCTAGTCCATTTCCTAGTGCCACTGATTAAATAAAAATTAAGATTAGAAAGCAACATGTCTGCCCACAGTGTATTAGTGAATCAGGCAGCCACATGCTCTGCAGGAAATAAAAAGTGGGTTTAACATGCCCTGTGAGCTATTGCTTCCAACAGTTGCGTGGGGCTGGCGAGGCCACTCTCAGCTGTCGCCTTCTGTAAGGGAGAGCTTAGCGTGAATGCTGCACTGCAGCAACAATTCAGCTTTTGCAAAGGGAAGAACGCATTACATGTTGTTCTCCTGCTGATCCCACAACACTACTGAGGAAAGCACTGTCTCCTATCCATAACGATAGACATCCATCTTGTTTTTGTAAGATGTTTTATTCTTCACAGCATGGGAACATTTCATGATATAGCACACATACACGACAAATAAAAAAGGGGCACATTTGGTCTGACTACAGGTCTGCCTCGCCTCAAATTCTGCCTCGGAGAGAAGAAAAGCAGATACCCGGGATGAACAATCATGCAGTGACACAGCACTGGCTTTTGAAACCAGCTTACAGCAACCTGGAAAGTCCAGCAGCTTCCTGAACGGACAGCACCCTCCCCGCGTGGAGTAACTCTAGGTTGATTTTTCCTTCCACAAATGTTTCCAACTACTTTCTGAACACACACAAATCTTTCAGGATCTGTAACAACCTCAAAACCCCTTTAAGCATTTAGCACTATTTAATTTAGTGAGCTACAGATGGCTGGCTGGCCACCACAGGCAGTCTTGGCACTTCCTACCCGATCCCAGCCAGCAGGTGACCGCCACCAGCCACACGCTGGCGGGGCACGCGCTCCTGCTACAAGCCTACCACTCTTCATTGTAGCCACCTTCACCACATGCAACAAACCCAGTAGTTAAGAGGAATACAGACACACTGGAAAAGGCCAAACTTGTACGCCGAAGAAAAGTGACAGGAAAACTTAAGCTGAGCAAAAAAGTTGAGATATTAATGCCAGAAATTTCCAATACCCTCCCTTTCACTGCATTTACATCTTTGGTAAAAGACTACTTCATAGACAATGAAATGGGCAAGATGCATTATGGCACACATAGTGAATGTCATCATTCACCACACAGGAAGGAGAAATGTTAGGGTTCAGACAGATGTAAAGGTTCAGTGAAATAATAATTTGTTAGAGATCATGGAAAGTAATGCTTCCGTTTTATCTCAGTTTTGTTCTGGGGCTTGGAAGATGTAAGCATGTTGTGCCTACTGAAATTGTCTCCACTAAGACAAACATACCTTTTTTTAATGAGACAAGCTGTGAAGGTCTTTTGACAATACCAGGTACTACTCGCAGCTGTAATGTTTTTTAGAATACATAATCTGCTACACAATCACAGGTTCAGATGACTAAGCACTCCACAATTTAGATGGAAGGAACCGAACAGGAAAATGCACTTTCTAGCCCACTCCGTCAGACAAATCTATTGCTCTGCAGACAACAGACCCAAACGTTTCCTTAGAAATGCTTTGGATTTGTGACACTGAAGAAAATAATGTTTTTGTGTCTAATTACAAACTTTATGTGAAGATAACAATTAGAACTTCAACTTAGCAGAAAACTACTATTGCTGAAACTCAGCTAAACAGAAGAAATATTGAAGTGATTAAAAAATACACAATTACATAGACCCATCGAATCTAGGAAAGAACATAAACACTTTGGGCAAAGGGAAAAGCCTCAGAATCAGTGCTGAGAACTGGATAATATAGCTCATTAGATTTTAGTAAATATTATGGCACTAGATTGATATTGGCAACTGCTTCCCCAAAATTCAGATTAAGCCTCTAGGAATTCTAAAGTATCCTGCATAGGGATTCTCATTCACTGTGCTCATGTTACGTTTTGATTAGTACACCAGTGAAAGTCCTATATTCAAAACTATTTTTCAGATACCTGAATCGCAAATGTGAACCTAAGCAGGTCAGAAAAGACCCGGACAGAGGTGCATCCTGACAGGACACGCAACAGCCTGAGTGGCTTTTTGATCAAGGAGTTTTGCTGAAGGCATTCAACAGACACGTTTAAAATGGACACAATTTTTCTGTCCTGGGAACACCTCCCTCACTATATTTTGTACCAATCTGAGACAGAACTGGGTAAGAAAGTGCTTTTCTGTGTTAAGAATTAACTTACACTCCTATATTAGCTAGTGCCCTTCGCGTTATTAAGTCTGTTTCTGCAAGTGGTTCATCCAGATACACATCACAGGTTTGCGCATGAGTTCCTACACTCACACAAGTGTTACTCAGGAACCTCTCTTCATATGGGCAATTACTGGTCAAAGGAATCTGTACATTTTTCCCCTGGTGGTTTTTTTTTTTTTTTTTTGGTTGGTTGGTCTGGGTTTTTTGCAACTGTGTATGTTTTTGAATGTGAACATGACCAACGAGCCACTCTTTGCATTATCACTGGATGCTTAAAAGAATTTGTTGAATAGAGGCTAAATATTTTCTGGCATCCTGAAACAGATCTCTGAAAACCCTGCAGCACAAGAGAATTACTCTGTTGTTCACCATTTTTAAACATAAGTTATACTGGACCATTAAGACAATTTATGAGAGTATCTAAATATAATGGTTTCTGTTTTGATATTTATGTTAAAGGAAATATCAATCAGATGTCAGCTTTACTCTCTTCTCAACTACATCATTTCATAACAAATCAGACTTTAAAATAACAAAAAACCAAAACGTGATTCTGAGGAAGCCAGTAGACAGCATCTAGGTATGTCACATATGTCACTGATGCAATTTATTCTGAGAATGGATTTCTATGAAACAGCTAAGTAAGGATTTTGAGTGCAACTAGAATTGAAGTCTGGTGACAAAAATCAGTCTATGGAGACAACTGATAAATAACCACAAAAACCCACTGGAGACAACGAAGTTGTTTTAGGAAACTGGAAACATCTCACAACTTGCGAGATCTGATGCTGTATGGGCAACACAAAGGTTATAGTAGCTTTAATGACATGTATGAGGCATATTGTCTTTACACACCAGTACTCTATGGTAACTGCTCTTTAGTTTATTTCTTGGTAACGAGTCTCTTAGAGGAGCAAAACTGAACAGCAACAAACAAAACATTTTTGAGAGTTTAACTGTTATCTTTTAGCCACAGAAGCCACTGCAGTGGCTTTTCTTCAAAAGGTATAAAAATAATGCTTGCTTACTTGAACTAAAGGTAAAGTGCTAACTAGCATTAACTTGAAGCTGCTGAGGGTTGGCACAAGACTCGGTTTGATCAAGTTAGCACAGGAACCTTTCAAGGGAACTTCCTTCAGATCCAGTTGCCTATTAGCAAATCCAAGGACTAAGCTAATGGAGTGGGAGGGCAGCCTGACGCAGTGCTGGTGCCATCCAGGTAAAGACCAAGTGTCTGATGCCTTGACTTTACCTCTGGATCAGCAACCGCTATCTGGGCACTAAGGTGTACCTCCTACTTCCCCAAAGGATTTCTAGAAATGGCAACAGTTGTGCACAGAATGACACATCCAGCACTACACTGTAAAATATTTTCAAGATACTGGAATAAATAATTTTTCTGTGCATAAATTACCTTAAAAGCCTATACAATATTTTTCAAAAATAATACAAGAATTCCTATTGAAAGCTACTGTGTAACTACTATTCTTTTGCATTAAGCTATGCACAAACCTAAAGAATTTGCTTTGAAATATGAATTTAAATTGATACCACTTTGCAAACAGCAAACATCCACAATATTAACTTTCAGGACATTTATATCTGAGCAAGTACAGTGAAACAACAGAGAGATTTATTTTCAAAGATAATGGTAAGGAGTGGGATACAAGGAGTCTGCGTAAAAATTTATTCTGTCAGCATTTCTACCGACTCTCAACTAGAAGATTTTACCAAGCTTCCTGTAGGTTATAAGAAGGTGTGAGCTAGTAAAATGTGAGGAAAAGCATTAAGAAATATATTTTATTATTGTGAATGCTGCAGGAAAATATTGTAATCTGATAACCTGGAAGAAAAAAACCCCACCTCCATAACAACACGCTGCCATCTCTGTGTTGTCTAATGCATGCTCCAGTGCTTCAGGATTTCAGAATGGATGGTTCTGCTGTCTATGGGTAACAATTGTCCAATTATGTACAAAGGTTTCAATGCAGCAGCCTACTGACCAGTAAGGACTTGGATGGTATCAAGAACAGCATATTGGTGAAATGGTAACAATTTGGTATTTTTGCTCTCCACATCTAGTGTATATGTAGTATTGTGGAACGTGCTTTCAGAAATCAGATATTTAACGCTAACAAATTATGTACCGATTACAGATGACCTTTGGACTTGCTAAAGGTACAGTCACAATCACGCATTTTAAAAAAATCCTGCTTTTCACTATAACGTGTGAATGTATGAAATTAAATGAGGCTTACAATATAATCAGCGTGGCTGGCTGCTTGAGTATATTCCATTTCAATTTAAAATCACCACAAGCCAAGAGTGACGAATCTAATTTGATCAGTTGTTCACAAAAACACTGAAAAGAGATGTAAGCAGACCTATCAATAGCTAGTAACATCGTCTACTTTCAAAAGCAATTAATCGCTTTTTACACAACCAGAAACTCAAAATATTCAAAAAGTAATTCCAAGGCCTGATGTGCTTTTACTACACAAGTAACACATGAAGTTCTTGCTTAAGACCTAAAAACCCCGAAAATTCAAACAGAAAGGTCAGATTCTAATAAAAAGGTGAAGCTGGGTGAAGTGCTAACAGCAATCACCTACTGTAACTTGACTTCATAGGTTTGACTGCTCTTTATGAGGTGTGTCAATTGTATTTCACATTTAAATAGATTTTGAATTCTTGTACATAATAAACACATTTGACTGCAATCAAATAAGTTCACAGATTACGAATAACTTCATATAAAGCCTGTTATACACAAAGAATACACACTTTCAAAAGCGGAACAAGCTCCCATGTAATTCATGTAGTAACATATACACAGATTACAGAGCAATGTTGTCTTATCTGTTTTATCTGTCATACTTCCCATACCTTAACTCTGTGGATTTTGGTCCTGGAGGCTGCACATGTTTCTGTGGCTGAGAAAATTTTTCCAGAAGCTACTGAAACTGATTCTGATTAATGAGACTGAAGCTAACTTACAAATGGAACAGCACCTTACCGAACTGCATCCATTCAGTCAGTTGCTAATGAGCATCTGTGTAAGAGGACATTTTTGAAAGTGTTTCAAGTCAAGCTGAATTATCCAAAACATTATCTTAGATTCTAACAGGACATGACTGGTAGACAAGCCTTTTCTGGAGAATGGTGATCTGGTGTATCAGCATATCAGTGCTGTTGGAAGACTTGGATTCAACCGCAATCTACTTACTCAAAGTGGTACCATTGCTGATTTGAGGAAATAACTTTCTCACAATGTTAGGTGTAAGGACAGCATACACAAAAGTTAAACAAGACACCTGAAAGCAAATTGCTATGTCAAAAACAGTCACTAAAACAGGTGAGATGACAACAGACTAAAGCATCTGCTGCTGCGCAAAGATCAACTATAAACAAAATAAAATTCCATTTGCTACATATCAACATTGTAACAACAGATTTTTAAAATTTGAGCTTTTGTGACAGTGCCAAAGGTCTGAGATCTAACTCACTGACATTTTCAACCTTACTCACCTTCACCTAATTCCCAAACAATATTGTACACATTAGGAGGCAAAACAGATCCCCGAAGCTTCTTTTTCATCTTACCTTTCTTTTTTCTGGTGCTTATCTTCTTTTTATCTGAAAAGGGAACACGCTATATTCCAAAAATAGAAACATTTAATAAACCCCTGCCCACCTTAAACTAAATGTTTACCGGACTGTGAGGAGCAAGATGAATGTATAATTCTCAGTGATATACATAATTCCAGATAAAAATCCCACAGAACCTGGTTGCTTAGATAAATTTCTGGAATGGCTGCCCAACACAGAATTCTTTCAGACCATGTGCAGAGTGGAGTCTTATATCATCCTCTAGAAGAACAACCTAAAAATATTGCCATACTTGTTTGCAGGGAACCCCTGTCTATAGGTACCTACATCTGTAAGGTACATAGCAACTGTCTATGCACCTTCAAGCTATGTATTAAAATAGGAGAAAGTGCCAACAGGCTGCTCTTCCTGGATACACACATGTGCTTCACCAATACAGAATTAAAAAAAATAAAATCCTTTTTTCCTTTTTAAACTTCAACTTTTCCCCTTCTTCCTGTCAGACTAGTTGTTAACAAGTACTTATTCCCCTTTAGAAAACCTCTGTGCATTACAGAGTCAAACTTTCTTAGAAAACAGTTGCCTTCACGAGTTGTTGGTGCTACAGTCACCTGATGTTCACTACCACTAGTATCTGGGACCAGGAACATCCAGTTTCCCAGTACTCACTGGTTACAGCTACTGGTTTACAAACTCTGTATGTTAACAGCATGATATGCAAGAACCATCCCAGCATGCACTGAAAGATCTCTTTTTCTTTGCCACGTGATAGAGTGACAAAGAGTTTAAATACTCCACCATTACTATCCCTTTTCATGGTCCTACACAGTAACTGCAAGGGAAAACTTTCAGTACAGTCACCTTCACAGGTATGAGATTAAGCGGGGAAAAAAGAAGCCATACCTGTTCCTAATTCAATTATACTTTATCAAAGATGAAGGAATCCAAGAAACAATTAATCAGATTTTACAAAAGGTACACAAAAAGCCACCAAGTAACTGTTGGCCACTTCTGGTGAAGCTTACACCCTCTTCAGGAAAGCAACTTGGGCAAACTTCCTGAAAAGCAAACTTTTCACAAAGTAAATCTGACAAACTACCCCCTGCCAACTTTAACGTGCAACACTGGGGAAATGCAGCTCAGAAGATGAAGAATCACCTGGGTTCCGTGCTCAGGAACATCACCTCTGCTCTAATCTAGCATGCAGTCGCATTAAGAAGTGCATTACTCTGTTTTAACGCACTGGCCATTTCAAAAGAAAATGAAAACCAAACATTTCAAATTTTTTAAACAACTTCTCTTTTCTTTGCCTATTTCTCCCTGTGTGCTCCTCCTGAATTTGTCACAAGACAATACAGAAGTGGATAAAACACACACCGGCAGCTATTCTGATACCGGAGTCAGAAAATTATTTCTTTTTCAAAGACCTCCACCCATATGATCTACAAGAATATGTATCCTCTATCCTGCCCTTCAATGGAACGCAAGACCAGCCACTCTGAAATAGTGAGAGATCATGGGTTCAGCTGCCAATAAGACATCAAGGACACAACAATACACTCTGCCCCATTGATGCAACCAGCCCCGCTACTAGGATGTCAATACATTTGTTTTCTTCCCCCTCAGGGAAGCATGCCTGCTGATCATCTCCAATTTGTGAAAAGTCAGCAATTTTGAACAGGGAATACAGGAGACATGTATTCAGCAGCACAATGGACGTGAGACAGGGAAGCAGGTTACTTGGGTACCACAACATCAAGTACTTTCTGACAAAGACTGCATTAGCAGATGACAGGAGATTGAACACATAGCAAACAAAATGCTTTGCAGATTTGCCTGTCCTTGATGTTGCAGCTGATCTGGAAGAGAATGTGCAAAGTCCCTCATGCAGAGATAGCCTTTGATCTTAGTGTACTGACTTGATACACTTACAAATCTGTGCGTGCCTTTTGCCTTCCACCCTCCTTAAAGAGGGTCTACAAGTAAAATAATGAATTATCTGAGGCTGCTCTCTTATAAAGAAATACATTTTAAAAAGCCTTCTTAAATCAACTTTGTAACTGTATTTTTTCCTTTTTCATGCTTGACCTTCAAGCAGAAAGAAGAAAGATTACGTGCTATGATCTGTAGAATATTAAACTCCTCCTTTGTCTGGAGTTATCAAAATCCCTGTATTTACTGAATATGAGAAAGCAGAGGTTGATGGAGTTGGCTTTTAACTGCTAAAATCTTTTGTGGGTAAAGAATAGCTATTAATAGATAATAGCTATTCACCTTGAAGATTGTAAATTAATTTCCAAACGACCCCATACAAGAAGTTTAGTCTCTGTATTTGTCCCTTTGAAAACCAGTAGGGGCTTAGAAGAATTACACCCTCTGCTTCACTACAAATAACCAGAAAACAACAGCCTGCTCCTGTGACAGAAGCCAGAACTCTGTCTGAAAGTGATTTTTAACAGGCTGGTTTGCAGACCTCATGACAGACTTTTCTGAAGGAGTGGTGAGAGTTACAGCATTCTGCCTCCTCACAGTTAACACTGATGACTAGATGCCTTTTCCCAAGTCTTTACAATTAGCTGTGTATACTTTAGAAATAGGTTATTCTGGGATGCAGAAGTGGTTTATTTCAGAGCAACATGCTCCTCTCACTTTGCTTTAGTCAACAAAGGTTGTAACTGGAGAAGGATAAAGGAAAATATGTTGATGTTATTTTTTATTCTTTCATGAAAAACTTTGAGATGACCAAGTACTGTAGGTAACAATTTTCCACATTTGGCATCTAACATGGTAAATTCATCGACTATGTCTCTGGTACAACTTTTCCAGTGATACTATGTTATAGATCTGAACTAGTCGCCCTGGATCTCCTTTATAACCAATGAAGCAAAGAGGAGGCATTTCTCAAGTGCGATCCATACCAGGCTAGTACAGATGAGAACAGCTGAGCCATGTCCCGGTACTGCCTAATTCTCCCTGCTATACAAAGGAGCACAGGCTGATCAATTTGCATACAAATGCTTGAACTTTGAGACTTCAAAGCCAGTGGAGATGATGTGTATTCCCTTCACAGAGAGTTTTCTCCACTAATATTTGGTGTGGAATGCCTGCTTTGCTTTACATAGAAAGAGAACAGCAGAACCCCTGTTCACACAGTACCTACATACTCAAGTACCTATATCACAAGCTGAACATGAACCAGCAACGAACCCTCATAGCAAAGGTGGCCAACAGCACCCTGGGCTACATTAGCCAGAACATCACCAGCAGGTCCCAGGGACGTGACCCTTCTCCTTTGCTCAGCTCTGGTGAGACATCTGGAGTGCTGGGTCCAGTGCTGGCTCCCCCAGTACTAGAGACATGGGCTGGAGTGAGTCCAACAAAGGGCTACAAAGACACTTACAGTGACTGGACCACCCATCATACAAGAAGAGGCTGAGAGAGCTGGGACTATTCAGCCTGGAGAAGAGAAGGCTCAAGGTGGGGGACCTCATTAATTTGTGTAAATACTTGACATGAGCAGCAAAGATGGAGTCAGGCTCCTTTCTGTGGTGCCCAGTGACAGATTGAGAGGTAATGAGCACAAATTGAAATACAAGGAATTCCATGTAAACATAGTATCTTCTTTTTTTATTGTGAGGGTAGTCAAATGGTAGAACAGGTTACCCAGAGAGGTTGTGGAGTCTCTATCCATAGAAATACTCAAAACCCAAGTGCACACGGCCCTGAGCACCCTGCTGCAGGTGACCCTGCTCTGAGCAGGGAGCTGGACTAGATGATGTCTGGAGGTGCCTCCTTGCCTCAGTCATTCTGTGATTCTCTCACTAAGACTGAACTGGTATCTTCTGTGCAGAAGTAGACCTCACCTCTCTTGTGTTCATACAAAACATCACTTCTTACAGTCTTGGCACCAGAAAAACTTAGTGGACCATATCATCATTGCCAGTAGAGAGGGATGATGTATGCAGTGTCTTGGTCACTTCACTGAACTGTGACCCTTTGGCTTTTTGAGCTATTTCATACTTTAGGAATATTCATCCCTCATGTCTACTAGGACCTCACTGTTGCACGTATAGTGCAAGTGACAAATTTTGTCTTGAATATCACCATATACATACAACTTTAGCAGGCACATCCAGTGGTGGATCACCTATGGTCGAGCAGAAAATCCTACCTGTGGAAAGATAAAGGATCTTCTGTTTGCTCCTCTCCCTGCTTTCCATCTATCAAAGCAAAGCATCAGATGGATTTCATTTAAACAGAGGAAAACCTTTACATGTACCCCTACTCATTCCTGAGCTTGCTGCTGTTGCCTACCATAGCTCATTCCCTAACTCATCACTCACTTTCCTTTTTTAAAGGCAATGTATATCAGCTGAAAAGATAAGGGTGGCTTCTTACTATATAAAAGGCCTGTCACTGGGGTGATTTATATTATCTTTATAATTGGGATATATTGCACTAGAGAGCTTTGCTTTATAATGAAAAGTTTGTTTGACCTTCAGACATTCCTTGGGCCTCTCTCAGTTAGGCCCAGTTGGTAACACAAAGCACCCACATTGTCAAAAAATCTTAAATGTAAAAATTTTTGTGTTAAGTTCAACAGTATTTTCCCCCCTGAGTGCCGATTGCAGTTCAGTCTGCAGAAGAACTCCACATTTAAAACCAAAGTATATATACTGATTTGAATTATGCTAAGAACACGGTTTATCATAATAATGACCTTCAAAAATGTATTGTTCAACAGAAATACTGGCCTACTCCAGACATTTAAAAACACAGCTTGCAACTGCTGAGGAAACTTCCCAGGAAGGATGTACTCCATCTGTAAAGCTGCTGAATTTTGCAGAGAGACTTCTTCCCGTATCTCATTTTATGTTTAGAGGATGATAAAAAACCCCAGCAAACCACTTCTTTACCACATGCTTTCCCAGAGACTTTTCCCCTTCCCCTCTTTACACACCCAGAACAAGGCGACACAAAATGACCTGTTTTCAAACTAACCTTACTCTAGAATTCTTTCAGAGATGACTAATGCCAAGTAAGGCTCTGCCTATGATCATGCAAAGTTTTTCAATAAGACATACGTACAGATCTTATTGAACACTTCCCTAATCAAGAAAAAACTTCTCACAGGTTATCAAGTACAATGACAATGAAATTCCAAGTTTGGGGAGCTCCTACTGAAAATGCAGGGCCCAACTTTAACCTCATTGGGTTCAAACAATCCATAAAAATAAAGGCTACATTTTGCAATGAACTACTTCACTGTCAAGCTGTACTGCAAATTTGTTTCACTTATTGTTGCCTCTCCAAATCTTTCAACATTTCCATTTCTCAGGACTCTCTTCTGCATTTTCTGTATTGTGAATTTTTGAACTGTTTTTTGTCAAATTAATTTTAAATGAACAAATTCATTTGTTCTTTTATGTCTTTATTCTTCTTTTGCACTAATGCTTTTTTCCTCATGTAATTCAGAACAGGCATTTCTCCTTTCCTTTATAAAGTACAACCTGTTCAACAAAAAACCCACATGAATCCCTATGACAGCCTAATAAAAAGTGACCTTAGTATTAATATTTTATTGGGGCCTTGATTACAGTACCAACATAGTGCCAAGGATTTTGATGTGACAACTGGCAGTTCTTTACCTTTTTAAGAAGCAAGGACCAAAGAAATAAATAAAACCCACAACCCATCCCTCCCTCATGAAAAAGAAAGGTTTACTTTATAATTGCTATGTAACAAACAATCCTTAACAATTCAAATCCTCTCAAAGTGCAACGTAATTTTTGAAGTGTAATGCTGAACCACTAATATGGTTTCTACAGCCAGGGTAGAGGCACACAGACAATTAACTGAAAGGCATTCTAATGTATGAATGTGCAACGTTAAGGCTTTACCATGGTAATCACCAGTTTATCTTACCCTGTGGTAAACTGTGGTTATATCTTACCCTTCCTTCATTTGTCCTCATAAAACCTTCATTAAGTCTGAGTGTACTGACTCTCCTTTCACATCTATTTTTTGGTGAAGGATGCTAATACAAGACCAGGCCTAGGGCTTTCATGATAGTAAAGCGCCAGCACCTCAATCCCTGGAAGGACATGGGTCTAAAACGTGTAGCAGGCGACACTAGATGTTGATGGCAGCAGGAAACCGAAAGCTACTTCCAATGGATCTCTAAACAGTACAGCTATTAAAAAACAAAAGGTGTGTGTGTGAAGATGAGGGCTCCTGAAAGCCCAGCATGCCTATAATTTCTCAAAAAAAACCCAAAACAACCAGAACCCACCAAAAAACCCTACTCCAAAACCTGACCATATTTTCCTGCTAAAAAGCAGTTAATGGAACTGAAAGAAGGAAAACCAGAATGCACCGATGCACTGGGACACCTGCAGTGATAAGCCATTGCCACCAAACCCACTCTTTTATACTACATATGCTAGGTACTACACTAGAGTTTAAGACAAACATTTTACAGTGGCTGCCCTAACTTGAATTGCTTTTTCCTTTTTAACTTAGGAATATCCTCACTTTCTGAAATGTCTCTTCATGTTGGAAGAGCTGAGCAAACCCATGACCTACACAAGTGAGGGAGAGTGCTTTTTGCCAGGGCAGCAGATACCTGGAAATGGAGGAGCAGCAAGAGCAGCAGCCAGCCACATTGCAGGTGCCTTGAAACCCAGATACCACCAGCAAAAGTGGATGCTGGAAGGACAGCTTAAAACAAGGTGTATTTGGTTACCTACACCCTATGGGTCAGTGCAGCACTGGTATGCACTAGTAGGATAAAGAACACATGTAGGTATCAAAAATCGCTAGTGTTAAATGCCATAATGGAACAAAAAGGATCCTTTTTGGTACTTGCTAGAAAACACAGGCACACATACGTTAATAGGTTAAATACTGAAACAAAATGCATGTTTTGCTTAAAGAGCAACTCCTGACTGAATACTTCTCATGTTCAAAATCTGTGACAGCAATACAATAAAACCAAAATGAAACAAAGTCTTCAGATTGTATTCAAAAGTTCAAAAAGGCATGGACACTTCACAGCAGTTTCTGAATAATATCAGTTTCTCTTTTCTGGAAACACAGAAAATATTTTTTTGCTATCTCCTTAGAACCAGGTCACCTTTATGGCTGCTTGCATCACTGTGGTATCTGAAATATGGCTTAAACTGGGAAACAACAGATAAACTTTTGGAGAACAGAAATGGGAAAAAATAGAAATACTGTTTTTAACCTTGCATTCAGATATTCAGATACTGAACCTTTGGCTAAGAACTTCTATTTCTTTCTTTCTCTCTAAATGCAACTACTAGAAGAGTTGCAGCAGTTGTGCTTCACGGAATGCATGCATTTTATGTTCCAACATCTGCTGCTTTTGCAAAATTATGGACATGTTTCCAACCAAGAAACTATACTTTTGAATTCTAAATTAAGTAATATTTGAAACAATTGAATTATGCATCAAGTTATCATGAAACTGCATGCATGATAACCAATTTAAAATCCATTAATTCCTGTACAATACAAAATTTAAGGTATGAAATAAAAAAAAATTTCCACATCGAGGTCTTGATTATTATAGTTTACCATTACTGTTCAAAAGCATGGTAGCTAATGCTCTTACTATGTACATTAGCTGTATCTGTTTTCGTCACTCATCACTATTTTTTATTAAGGATGTTTTAAACTACACATTCAGCTCTCCTAAAGAAAAAAAAAAGTCTAACAAGGTGAATACATATGTACATTATTTATGAATAGTAAAAAAATACAATTTTTAAATTTGAATTTAATGCTCCTTTGCCCTCAAGACTAATTTCTAAATTATTTCTAAAAAAAAAAATAATTAATCTGATAAATGTGCTACTGTTATGTTCTCCTTGCTGTTTATGTAACATATATTGTTACACCAGAAATAAAAAATATACCATAACTAGCTATACATTTTAATTCCAAGTCTGTAAAATTCTATTAATGTCAAATATTGTTTGGTTTTTTTCATCTAAATAAACTAGCTTAGGCTGTCACTCACTCCTTTTTACTCATTTTTTGTTTTGTCTTACTGCATGCATCTCTCACAAAGTGAAAAAATGTCTATTTAAAGATAAGTGGAAATACCACAGTATGTAATGTTTTCATGTCAAAATAATTACATTATTATATTCTGAGTTAAATAATGTAAGATAGGAAAACATTCTGATATGCATATAACAGCTGTAATCCTGGCAGGATCAAATCAACTTCTTCAAAACATATTTCTGCTAGATAAAGACAAAGCGCTCCCTAACCTCACCAGCCGCCCCTCTCACCCGTCGAAGCCCCCTCACAGAGGAGAGACAAGCCAGGACAGAAGAGCACCCTGCTGTGTTTTTTTCTTCAAGACTGAGCCCTGTTTTGGCCTGAGAAGACATATTTTTTCTCAAAAGCCAATGGAATTGCATTATATGAAGTTTCATAGTTGGACTGTTATGAAGAGATGATCCTCAAAATAACTGGAAAAAAAAAGAAAAAAGAAAAAAGGTAGTTCTCTCTCTTTGCACCTTGTAGAGCCGCTCTTTGTCATGGAACAAGACAAATGGAATTTGCTGAGAGAGGGACTCGAAAACTGTGCAGGTGGAGGCACAGCTTGCAAGGCACAGAGATAGTGGTTGCGCTCACACACAGTTTTCTAAAACACATACTTCCAGCAGTTTCTCGTGCACTCTTTATTTTCATGGCAGTAACACCCATGGCTTCAAGTGCTCAATTTTTCCTTTCCCCCAGAAACAGAACAATCTGGACTGGTTGACACTGCCACATTTTTCTGATGGAGAGATGACGAAAATGTAATACTCCTTTATGAAGGGGGAAGCATTTTTTTAGTTAATAAACCAAATATAAGCTGTATTTAGACACTTTTCTGTCTTATGCTCATCTTTATACACGTATCATGCACCACTTTTGTGTCCCCTATGGAATAAAACAAGTATTTTATATTATGCTATTCTCTATATGGCCTTCTAGTCCTTAATGAAGAGAAGAATTTATCTCCATCCATTTTTTAGGGAAAAAAGTGTAACTAATTTTCATCATGTCTCTGATATAAATCTGTTGTTTGTTAAGGATACAGAAATGTATTTAAAAAGAAATATCTCCTGTGCAGTTATTATACTCACTAAATATAATAATTAAAATAATTTTATTTGCAGCATTAATGTAAATCTTGGAGATCAAATAAGGATCCTGTTTTCACAATCTGTGTTCACAAATAATGATTCTATGTATCTCTTTTAAAGGTCAACATAATTCAAACTGGTTTGGAGACAAATTCTCCTTGGACTTGTATGCTTAGCAGATGCGAGTTGAGGTAATTACATTTAACATCAAGAAGATGACAGATTTGCATCACCTGTGAACCCAGGCCAAGTTTGGGAGCTTGAAATAGCTTTTGGCAAGTCTACAGTAAAAGAGTTGCCTTATGTAATAAGCACAGCAAAATTACGCACTGATACACATGCAACACAGTATTAAGTCTGGAGGTGCTCCACAGAAAGTTTTCTTTGTGTTTCTATTTCACCGTTTCCCTTGTGACACAGATATTACAGTTTTCTTCCTTTTTATTAGTATCACAAATTGTGACCACTTACTATTTACACCATCCCTTTCATACGAATTTTCTGTTACTGAAAGTATTTTCCCCTTGGTGGTTTCCTTTAATACTGTGGCATAATAAATGCATGCTTGCTGTCATGAGCGTGAGAGAAAGCTTTGTATTTCTGATGTAATTTTGATACATCACGGTGTTATAGAATGAAATAAAATCATCAAATTCTAACATTTCACAATACTCTCTTCATTCAACCTACCAAAGGCAGATCAATATATAGAACAGTTTCTATCTGCCCAGTTCTAATAAAGTATCAGGACAAAAGAACCATAAAATCGCCTGAATATATTAATTTTATCTTCTCTGACATGCAGTTTGAAACAAAAAATGGTTTGCTGTATGGTTAGACAAACTTATAGCCAAATATGTGCAAAGGTAATAAATCAGCATGCAGACATGAACATATTATGCGAAAACAAATTTAAGAAAAGCAGTTTTACTCAATAAAAGACATCTTTGGCCCATGAGAAATCAGCTGTATTTCCTCTGTCTTTTGTGGAAGCAAGGTTTCATTACACACATACAGGGCCATAAACAATACTTTTCCAAACATCTTTATAGCTGACACCAAATACCTGAACCAGATACCCTCAGCCAAAATACAATAAAGTTACAAACTGTGGAACTTTCTGTAAATTCAGCTACAGAATCTTTAAATTTAAAGATATGAGGTATCAATGAGAAAAATTAAGAGGCTCCAAATTTGCAGGCAATACAGTCAAGGTTTCCAACCTAATTTTAAGGGAAATCATAATTAAAGACTTGCAAGTCCTTCCACAACCCTCTTGAACTGTGCTGGCCATGAAGAAACGGAAAAAGAGAGCTGGTATTATGTACAACACTATACATCATCTTCAGTAGGTCACTGGTCTTTTAAATAATCTCTAGTGAACAAATAAGATTTCAGAAAGTTTTTAGTAGATAATTACACTTCCTGATTTTGTAATTAGTGGAACTACATGTAATTACATAATAATTATGACGGTAATTACGTAATTAAGATGTATAATTATGTAGTAAAAAACATTATGGAAATAAAAGCCATCAACTGTATAAGCACAATACATTTTTAAAAATAAATTCTGTATCATCTGTTTAAAGCTACCATTTTCCTCAAAATATCAAAGTGATTATGAGCCATCACTGGCAAGTTCTAAAATACATTTCGTGTGAGACTTAAAAATGATACAGATAATTGTATCTTTTAAAAAATCTCTTCAAAGCCTTAGCTTTACATTATCCTTCTGATGTCTAGACACATGTATACTGAATGGATTATACAGAGTTAAATTGTTTATATTTTATTTCCAATTCCCACTAAAATAATTTTAAAAAAATTAGCATCGATGTCAGAATTCCAGTATGTAACAGACAGAAATTTTTTTGAGTGCACTGAGACCAATGAAATTAAGGGTCTTCTAAAAGGAGGAACATGCTGGTCTTGCTCTTCCCCCTAGAGAAAACAGCTTACTGCTGTGAGAAGCAGTAGTCATTAAAAGAAGCCTTTTCACTTCTGACTTGCATTTAACAACAACAGAACTGCTCCCCATCAAAAAAACCACCCCAAACTTCATTAACAGAGATGAAAACAGACAAAGGTCTCTATAAGAAAAATGCCAAAGAGTTGCAGATAAAAAAGAAACCGTGAAGAAAAAAGAGCTTTAAAAAATACTTTTGTTTAGAGAAACTCACAAGAGAACAGATAGAGGAGGCAGATGACATGAGACTACACCACTGCATGCATTATAACAAGGTGGCATGTATCTGTATACTTACACATGCACTCCTGTCATGCCACAGATTTCTCACGTTGTGGACATATCATAACTATTTTAGGTCATTATTTCCATTAATTTCATTCACAAGTAGAGAAAATAACTCAACAACTCGTAACTCCAAGCGAGGTGTCACAGGCCACTAAGTTTTGCGCTCAGAGAAAGGGTACAGATATGTACAGTGTAACGGGTTTACTTAGATTTCCTATGTTTAACAAAAAGACCACACGAGCAGAAACATAATGGAGAAAAAGTTACACTTAATATGTTAAAAATGGCAATAAAAAAAGTATGATCATTATGGGAGGATAATTTAAGATTTAAACATCAGCTAACTGCCCATACATTACTTCAAAAGGGTCAAAAAACCTACAGTGAATAATTTTCAGTAGTTTTTGCTTTCAAAAAAGTTAGTGAGATTTAAAAATACTTAAGAAACGGTGACTCAAATTTAAAAAAAAAAGTTCAGAAATAATCCTCTTCAAAACAACACATTAAGGAAAAATGAACAAGTGCTTTTGAAGATATACTCAGAGATTAAATTCTTGAAAATTATTATTTTACAATCTCTTCAAAACAACATGATTGGAAGACAAAGTACTTGACAGCATTTGTTTGCTTGGATGTAAAGATCACTATAGTGAACTGAAGTCTCAGCGACAGTGCCTGGAGACGTGACACAAACAGAAATGCTCGGTTTATTGAACTGTACTCTCTGGAAAGAGATATGCCAAGTTTCAGCTGTTGCTATCTTAAAAAGAAATGCACAGACACATATGCATGTAGGTTATTTATATGATTTCTCCTTATCTTCCCCTGGAGAGTGCACACAGATAACTATATCCCCATCCTTATTTATTGCAGTAAGTATTTTTTTTTGCAGTCTTCCTGCCAATATATTGATAAAAATGTGGCAAACTGTTCTGATGCCAGACCACTCCGTTTCATTACACTGGTTTCAGATACAATACAATTGTTCAAGCTCCACCTCACACTGCTCTCCTCCCTTTACCTGACGGAACCTCCACGCTGTACCTCAGAGCAGGAATGGCTCCTTGCTCAGGCCCGTCCTTTCAACCCTAACTGCAGTTACTCTGCCTCCCTCCATCTCACCACCCTTACCAGCCAAAAGGGAGACACACACCAAACCACAACAACAAGTAGCTCTGCCAACATCCCCATGACAAATGGTCTTCCTTCAGTGTTACAAGAAATCTTCCATTGCAAAAAATAAATAAATAAATAAATAAATAAATCAAAATCACTTCAACCTGCTACTTGGCAGACCAAATTATGAACATACTGGGGAAAAACACCCAATGCTGAAACGATAGGATTCACACAAATATCCAGAGCTGAATTTTATTTCTTTATGTCTAGGTCTAACCATCTAGAACAGTTTCATTTTCCCAACATAATTTTGCAGTTTATTCATCCATAAACTAGGCACTTTCAGTGTTTGCATGGAAGGGTGGAATGAGGTACACAGAAAGCTGTGATAAATTATGAAAACATCCTCTGATCATGCATTTGGTTTTACAAAGCCACAGTCCACAAGTATATGATCAAAAAAATTATATTCTATTTCAACACTCCGGTCCCTGCTGTGTAATACAGTGGAGTTCAACTACTGGCCAACAAGGGTTTGAAGAGTTGTGCATTACAAACATCCTAACTAAGAATGAGGTAACAGTAACAGCATCAAACATGGAAGCAGTGTCCGTTTTAACACATTTAACACACATGTAGGTAGACATGTACAAACTCCTTAAGATTTTCTGGATGAGTTATAAAACCAGCAAAGAATGTGGTTAGACCCATGTAAAACTGCAGCTCAGTATAGCACAAGAAGCGATGCTGAAAACGCAGTGGAAGTGCAACTGGTAAACTCTTTCTGCTTATTGGAATTCTGCTTTAACTTAGCTTTTCACTCTTCAATGCAATCAAACCAAGTCTTTTTCACTAAATTCAGCTAATTTTACACCTCCATTGACATGTTATAAAGTATCTATCTATCTACATATGTACATACACTTATATACATATTTCAAAGATGTAGGTCTTCCTAACAAGCAAGAACATCTAACCACTTTTCCCAACGTTACTCCCCTCCCATTCTCACTTTCTTCTGCCAGATTTTTTTGAATCCAACAACTGTGGGTTCAATAGTTGAAAATATTCTGGGAAATAATATACTGCAGCACCTTTGCAGTTTCTGTCCCTGAAATACTTCAATGCCTTGCAAACAACATTTGTGACCTTCCCTCTCTCAGAAATGGGACGGTGGAAAGG
Organism: Falco biarmicus; assembly: GCF_023638135.1. Classification (NCBI taxonomy): domain Eukaryota; kingdom Metazoa; phylum Chordata; class Aves; order Falconiformes; family Falconidae; genus Falco; species Falco biarmicus. The sequence goes on from NC_079289.1 coordinate 88,967,573, forward strand.
TGGTGGCTTTCAGCCTCATTCTACACTACTGAACAGAAAAAAATACTATGACCAGGATCCTATTTCTCTAAAAAAATTGCAGCACCATAAACAACCTCAGTGATAGTAATGCCTGTGGAATAATGCTGCAGTCATTGTTAATAAGGAGACTGCAGCACTCATCTTCTATTTGATGCCAGGAGGGGGAACTGAAGACATCTGCGTGAGGCTGAGTAGTTGTATTGACTTTATGTGGCTCCATTTATCTTCGTTTTTAAAGGTTTTCATTTTACTGTAGAAGCAAAAGGAAAACACTAATATCTTTGATTATTTAACTTACCAATTTGAATATTGATACCAATATTTGAATGGAATAATGACATAAAGCTTACTACACTCTATTTTGATTTCCTGATGACATAGCCATAAAAATACATTGGTTTCCACTTGTGAAGTTAAGGCATACAGACACAGCATACTCTGTCTGTATTTAAACACGTAGTTTAAAACCACTGATTGTTTACCTAGCCCTTTTTTACCCATATGAACAGAGGTTGCTACTAATTTGCTGCTCCTTGCTGCTTCTTACTGCAGCTAAAAACTAAATGTAAGAAAGTGCGGAAAATATTTTTAGTATGTTGCTAGTCACAATAGTGATCTTCTTCCTTTCCCGATTAAAAAAATAACTCAGAACAAACAGCCCTTATGATATTATTGGTATCTGTAAATTAAGGGTTTTGGTATAGCGACATTGAAAATAAAACTGGTTTTGACCCGACTAACTCTGCAACAGTTTCTAATTTAGAAAGAGAGCATAGGAATTTCAGAATTTCACTTTGTGCAGTATGACAACTGAGAACCTTGCACTGTTTCACAATGTTAACATATTAAACTGTTATCATCATAGCAGACCTTAAACTTCCAGATGGATGGGAGCATCTGTTTGGAACATAAATGCTGCTATTAATAACAGGACTAAAGACCCGTAACTATATAACCCAGGTATTCCTGGATGGTGTAATTGACAGCTAACTTCACCAATCACTGAAACAAAAAAGCATCACATAGACCAATCAGTTTATTTTTGATTCTTAGAGGGAAAAGGTGGACCAACAACAGTATATGAGGATTACAAGAGACCACAAATGAAACATGAGTGAATGATGTTGTTGCCAATGTTGTAAGCACTGTACTGGTATAAATAAACAGAAGAACCGTCTACAAAACATGTTAATTAATCCTTCTGCTGTATTCCACTCTAGTAGATCTGACCTATTGAAGGTCTATTAAAAAAACCCAAAAAAGCGAACATGCAGAGAAGTGGAAAACTCTGCTTCTGTTCTTCAAAAAAATTCAAGTCAGTAGTTGAAAGAGACTTAGCATACAGATTTTAAATATGGAAAACTCAAAAAGAACAGTCTATCACCCATCATGCACAGAGTAAGCTTCAGAAAGCAAAATGCATCTTAGATATAGCGAAGCTCACTAAGTACAGTGAAGCACCAGAAGGAAATTGTTGTAGAACTTGACGAGTTGTAGAATCTGCATCACCAGTGGATTTTTAAATTTAGCCTATCTTTAAAAAGTAAACTATGGTATTGATCCTCTTGCAGTGAAAGGGAGCAGCTTGGATGTCTTTTTGAAGTCCCACTGATTTCACAATTATTATTTTAGATTCTGTTTCAATAAATAGTATGGACCTTCAATATAAATAGCTGAACAAATGAAACCTGTTCTGTAATTAACATTCTGTATTTTGAAGCATTGAGTACAGAAGATGCAAGTGAACTAGTAGCAAATCTCAAGGTTCTGAATGAAAGAAGATTGAATTCTTTCGAACAATGGTGGAAAACACATTTATATCTTGAATCTCTAGCCACTGAAAATTACTTCTTTTTATAGAAGAACACCCTAAGATGAATAACACCTAAAGCTGCTATTAAGAATAAACAGAATCTACAAGAAAGAAGAACTGGTCTTTAAAAATTCAGGAAGACTGGCAATCAAAGGTAGAATTGACAAAAGTCTACAGAATTTAGGCTTTGAAAAACAAGATCCCAAAACAAAGCAAAAAACCTCACCAAACCAAAATTAAACCAGTAATTAAGTGGTTTACTCACACAAAAAATAGAGAGAAGAGTGAAAATACCAAAGATGTGCAAAACCTACATTAAAATTTTGCCTCCATTGACGATAAAGCAATGATGCTGATCACATGTCAGACTGGACAGAATGGCTTGTGAATTATGGCATGGAAACAAATTTTTTTGGCTTCATGTTATGAAAGGAAGCTCACTAAATCTCCATTCCAGAGCTACAACAAGATTGGCACATGAAAATTATTTCAGTCCTACAGAGTTTTACATTAAAAGCATCAAATCAGTAACATATATTACTAGAAAACAGAACACTGGTATCTATAAAATGAAAAGGTGACCCAAATAGCCTTAAGCAATTATTCTCAAGTACTGTATGCATTTTAGAGCAACTGAAAGATGTCTTCCTCACAAAGGATATTTGCAAAATGGCACAGAATTGTACATAAGTTTACTAGACTCACCCAGTTAAGCCTCTTTGAAAAGAACTAATTTTCAAAGGATAAGTAACAGATATAATTTATCTGGCCTTAACACCTGCTGCAGAACCAAAACTGAAATAATTGGCTGGCTGAAGACAACTACACAGAAACTTTCAATTAGCTAAGAAAAAGAGAAAAATACACCATGCTTAGAGGAGAGTAGAAGGTCCTAGCAGAGTTCTTACAATTCCTTGAGAATTACTGTGGAAACTAATTTTAGTGAATTTTCTCCAATTAGTGGTGAGAGTCCAAGGAACATTTTCCAATTAAAGCACAAGGTAGGAAATTATGTGAATGCAGAAGCCACCATACTATTTTTCAGAGATAATTCATTAACCTTGAAGTCTAAAATTACAAATGAGATTAAGCAGTCCAAAATGAATAAAACCAGGAAAATTAAAAGTAAACCAAAATTTCATATGAACCCATGAATTTGGAATTACAGGAGGAAAAAAAAACCCCTTGAACCTCAAGATATCTATCATTACTTAACTACAAGTTAATGATACGAAGAGGGCACAGGTGACTCACGAAAGCATCAGCGGAAGTACCTCCAGCAAACATACAGATCCTGTGTACACGACACTGGATAAATACCATCTAAAATACCATTGTTTCTCTAGTTTCTAGTTTCTCATAGTCAAAGATTAACTTAACCTAGAAAAGACTGCACACGAAGGCACTAAGAGGAAGGATCATGCAGCAGAGACCAAGTCTTCCTAAAGAAAGTGGCATGCCTCTGCCTTAGTTTAAAACAAAACAGAGATGTCACCACTGTTTCCAAAAGCACAGTAGAGAACGTCAAGGAAGGGAAATAAACATTTAGTGAATGGACATAAACCAACCACAAACAAGACAGAATGGGAAAATTACAGTGAATTTTCAGTCATCACAGATGGAGGGTATGAAACACATCCTGAACAGCAGCAAAATCTTGAACAGCAGCAAAAAGGGGAAGGACCACTCACAGGTTTCAAAATGAAGTGCCATAAACTTGCAACCCTTAAAGATGTGGTGGTCTACAGTAGAAAGGATTGGATGTGATCACCCATGAAGCCTCTTCCACTCTTATATCCTTGTATTAAGCATGAGATCTACACACAAAATAATTTGGTTTCAACTAGTGGTAACATCCACCATGTAACATGCCTTCAGTACATCTACAAAATTGTATTGTATGGCTTTAGAAAGAAAATTTAGAAAGGCTGAATTTTTTAGTCTCTTTCCATCACCCAGCAAACTAGGTGGTGATGCAGGGCAGGAGTGGGGAAGACTGTCACAGCAAAGCAGCTACCAGAATGGCAGTGTCAAGCAGTAGCATCTTTTCTTCAGAGGCACCACCAAAACTGCACAGAGGACACAGTGGAAGTGCTCTCTGCGAACAATGCACTTCAATGGCAGGACCCAAACATGTCTTTATTCAGAATTCCAAGCGTTACCCCACCTTCAGACGTATTCTTCTGTCAGCTTGAAAATCACTTAGTTGCACAAAACCCGTGGATCCATTACAGCTTAGAAATGTTTTAGTTCAGAAATTGTTATGGTAATTGAAAGACAAGTAGTAAAAAATATAATCTTCCTAACATTAGCTTAATCTGTATATTTAAGAGAGCTTTGTAGACAATTAGCATTACTGCTTTTCTTGTGCCATCATTTTCTCCCCGATAAAAAGTGTCTCTTCAATATTAATAGCTGAACATGTTTTAATTGGCTTTTCTTTTAGATAGTGTAGGCATATATTTTAATTTATTTACTGAAGCTCATGTGTCCTTCAGACTTCAAGCAAAGAGATTTCTCTAACGGTGTAACATGCAAGAAAAGCACTTTTCCCAAAGTACAATCGCTTTAAAAGAAGAAAGGAGACATACAATATATTCTTAAAGTGGTTAACCCTGATACAACACATTCCTCTTATAGGAGATAGGCAAATTCATACTTTCTTCTATTTTCTGCTTTGGATTACAGCCTTGTAGTTCAGATTAGAAGAGTACAAATGTGTAGGTCTAGTTTCCAGCATGCAAGTTGCTATTCAACTACAGTCAAAAGAATTTAAACTTACCTTTCTCTTCTTCAGTAATCACTTTATCCACTGCATAATCCACATCAAAAATGTATCGGTAGAAGCAGAGCTGAGTGTACAGGGCCTTATCAGAATACTGTAATGTAAGAAGATAGTAATTAAAAACTCAACTCAGAAGTGCGTCTCTCGCACCCATTTCTAAGTCCAAAAGGTGATTCTCTGTGTTTTGTTCTAACAGTTTGTATGTTCCATTCATGTCAGATTTTGGTACTATTATAATGATGATGATGCAAAATCTCTTTACTGCATCTCTACATTTTTTCTCTTCTCACTATTTACACCAAGCATTTATATAGATCATACTGAACTTACCCATTCTTACAGAAACATAAATTAAATTTATCCACTCTTATAAATACGTGTATCACAATGATGCTCTAGCAACAAAATGAAAGTCATCAGAATGATGGGACAAAGGAGTAACTTTAGTGCTTTAGTATACAGTACAATGCAATGATCTCAAAAAAGAAAAAAACCTACCTGATACAGGTGCACGCCCCCACTGTTACATAAATTGTGAACATGCCATTCAAATAAGAACAGATGCATATATATCTTTACAGCTATGTCATCATTTTGCTTTAAACATCTGTGAAGGCTACTGCATGTTAGTAATCACACATTTAGTTCAAAGATCTGCAGGTGTGTACATGTGGAATATGATATTCAATTAAATGCTCTGAATGTCAATGATGTCAAGCCTATGTGCTGCTCCTCTAGTTCAAAAGTACATGCCTGCATGCACATGAACTAGCGTCACTATTCTGTGCACTAGAAGATTGCTCGAATAGACACAAGATCCACCTGGCCCGTGCTACAACTAAACCATTTCAAGTTAACCTTCTCGAACTCTTGTTCAATAACACCACATTCCGGTCCCGCTCTGTAATACAGTGGAGTCCAACTACTGGCCAACAAGGGTTTGAAGAGTTGTGCATTACAAACATCCTAACTAAGAATGAGGTAACAGTAACAGCATCAAACATGGAAGCAGTGTCCGTTTTAACACATTTAACACACATATAGGTAGACATGTACAAACTCCTTAAGATTTTCTGGATGAGTTATAAAACCAGCAAAGAATGTGGTTAGACCCATGTAAAACTGCAGCTCAGTATAGCACAAGAAGCGATGCTGAAAACGCAGTGGAAGTGCAACTGGTAAACTCTTTCTGCTTATTGGAATTCTGCTTTAACTTAGCTTTTCACTCTTCAATGCAATCAAACCAAGTCTTTTTTACTAAATTCAGCTAATTTTACACCTCCATTGACATGTTATAAAGTATCTATAACTATTAAGCAACTCATGTTGACAACTATTACTACTGCTTAGTTATTTTTTATATATCTTAACAGTATACTTCTTTCCACTTCATGTGAACCTATTTTAAAAAAAGACACACAGAAGCTTATTTTATTCCTTATTAGCTATTCTACGATATGCATCATCATTATACTATTATACACCAGTTATTTTTAGTAAATCCTGATTACTGCTTCCTGAAGAAGAAAAAAGGAGGACGACAGCGATTAAGTTATTTGTTTAGTTTTTTAGATTCAGCTGTAATTGCTGGTACACATCTCCCTGACTGCACACATGAAGCAGGTTGAATAGAACACTGAAATTACCTCCTTCATAATAGTTTGTTTTGATAATGTATTGTGTGTTGAGATGATGAGAAACAGTTGCTGTCAATTTGATTAGCCATTATATTTTTATGTTAATTGCCATTATTGGGTCCATTCTGTTTAGTGTCACCATAGAAGCCATACAATGTTAGCATAAATAACAAATTGGAGTAAATTAGGAAGATATATTTTTGCCAATTCATTTTAATTGCCCCTCAGTCCTTCCGTCGGTTAACGCAGCTGTTGACCCATAATAAGCGCTAGGTCAATATAGCTGCTTGTCAATTCAGAAATGCAAAGTGCTGTGCTGCTGGTAATGGATATACAACAACCTTTGCCAGCCAACTGAAGCAAACGAATGACAACCCACATGAAAGAATAAAGCATCAGCTATAGAGTTTAGTGACCTGATACTAGTAGGCAGGCTAATTGAAAGTCACTGCTTAAATGGATAAAGAAAATACAAAAATCAGTATGTAAAAATGTATGCATGCACACATAGACAGATATATACATACACACAGAATTATTTTTTTTTTATTGACAATGTGCTAGTATCTCCTACCCTTTAGCTTCCTGCCACATCTTAGAATTAGTAACTGGTGGAAAACAAAGGGTTTTGAAGATTTTTAATGCAATTAAGTATGAATATTATGGCATACTTATGAAACCATGGAAGAGGTACCTTAAATTTAAAAGGACTTTAGGAATTACTTATATCATCACTTCTCGTATTTCCTTAAATTCTGGTAACTTGTAGCTTAAAAAAAAGAAAAAAAAAAAGAAAAAAAAAAAAAAGAAAAAAGCCCAATCCTTAAAACTCCAAACCCAAGTAATACTTTACTTTTAGCAGTGAATTTTTTGTTTAAAAAACCTGACACCCCTAACATTATGGTAAGAACTTGGGCTAAATTTGTATCGTCATTGATGCATTCTTCCTTCCCATGAAAGACAGAATAGTAAATACATGAAAATAAAACTCTATTTTGAAGTTCTTATTTGTTCCATGATATTTGATTTCTTGATTTCATTAAGAACTGGCTTCAGCTGATAAATCTGCTTCTTTGACAGCTTCCATTCATGGAAAGAACAGCATTCTTTCCATGCAACCATTTTTTTAAAAAAGCAATAAACAAATGAAGGAACCAAAGATATACAGTTTGCATTCAGCAGTTATTCACTCCTTTGGACAGAGAAATCAAGCTTCTAATATAAAAATAACAGATGTAACAAAAAAAAATTTCATTGTACTTGGCCAACAAAAGATTAATTTAAAGAAATCTAGGTTTAATATGATTGCAGACTGTTTCCTGTAGCATCAGAAGGCCAACAGCAAACCTCCAACCTGCCTTCCCAGGAAGAATTTAAGATTGCACAGATTACCTAACAGGAAACTGATGGTGTCTTCTTGACAGAACTGGTAAATTACGAACTGGAAAAGCAAATTTTCCTATGACTAAGCACAAAACTAGGGTTCAAAATGCTCAGTCATGAAAAGAAAATAATCTCGCTCAGCTACCACACATGCCAGGGAACGTTCATTAGGGCAGATATATTTAGGAAAGGAGATTTGACAGATGCAACACATTTGTATTTCTGGAGTTCCTGAAGGTCATCTGTGCCTCCACACATGCCCAAGTCCACCCTTCTTGATGGCAATCGCTACCTTAGCATTTGTCTTGTCCCTACAGCTGCTGATGTCTGAACAAAACACTGGCCTGAAGGGTAGCATCATCTCTTCTGTCTTACAAATGCCTAAAAACTCGGCTCCAGAGCAATGCCCCCTTGGTATGCTCACTCCATCTCTCTCTGTCCCTGCAAACCCTGACGCATTTTTTCCAAATCAAAGTGAAATTTCAAGGTGATAATGTCCCAATTCCCTCAGTCTGCAACAGTGTAGTCAGCAAGTAGGGAATTTTTCCAGAAGCAGCAGACACAGGTTTGCAACTCTTCTAGCAAGAAGAGAGAACTGAACTTGGTTTTCTTAACCTTGCACAGGGAGGGCGGAAAAATTGCCAGTGTCCCCCTTTCCTCTTTTTTTTTTATAAATGCCAAAACGCAACTCTCTGAAGGTAAGGGGACTTGGATTTAACCATTGGTGACCATCTTCCTACCCTAAACATGGTGCCCAAGAACTTATGATGCACTACCTCTCACCAGCTTTTCCGTTATGGAAGAAAGCTTGCTGCCAGCTGCAATTAGGTGTTGGAACTAGAAGACCCCTCCCTCAGTGCTGGCTGTTTCAGATCACATCACAAAGGACTTCAGCTGAGATGCCTCATTCTCCATCTTGTTAACAGGGTGCCTGAATGTCTCCCATTTGAGTAGCTAAAGGCACCATGGTGACTTAGAGAATCTGGTCTTAAGAAAGGTCTGAGGAAAGGAAAATGGGAAAAATAAACAGAAGGAAAAGTTGATGGATATTCCCAACAGCAAGGTAGCAGAAGGCTGAACTAATGATTCTAGTTCTGATGGTTTACATATGTAGATACAGTGCTGTTCTACTCGACACCTTCTAAGCAGCATGTAACAACCTCTGTATCTTCAAAGCATACATTTGAACAGGCCAAAAAACTAAATGCCCCTGCTTAGATTAATTTTCTTTGAACTGCTGCCAGTTCCTGTATTAACCAAACTAAGATGTTATGGTCAATGCTTTTTAGATTACTCTTATTCCTGTACAGTAGATTGAAATATTTTATTTATTCTTTGGCATCTCCCAAATTCCTATAATTCTCTGTAGTCCCACCCCACTCATAACCCTTTAAATCTTTTCAGCATTCTAATTTTTTTTATGCCCTTTTTGGTTTGCATCTGACTCTCTCCCATTTCTTCAAGCCCCCTCTGTGGTGGTGTTATTTTGTATTCTTTGTCATTTACTGTTTTCTCTTGTGTCACTTACGGTTTTATGGATGATGAAGGCGACAAATTTAAAAAACGCAAAAAACTCCCCTTTCTAGCTTGCTAACTCTATTAGGCTGCTTTGCAAAGGAGATAATTTCCACAGGTTACAGAAGTTATTTGTATTACTTCAATTAATTATAATACAAAACAGTGGCACCACTTCATTAATCAGCTGCCTGAGAGAGTTACTTTTGTGAAAAGCCTTTTTGGTAATTTGATTAGAAAGAACAGTGGCTCTTACTACTGTGATATGATTCAGAATGTCCATCAAACAAATCCTTTAGAACTAATTCTTAATACTTTAAAAAAAGGAAAGGAAAATAAGAGGAAATAGAAAAGAAGTCTCCTGGCACAAAAACATGTCTCAGAGACTCTTTCAAGGCTTAGACGTAACGGAGCAAATCGTACAGGAAATACTTCAGTGCTTTGAGAGGCATTTCCTCCCCTCCCCCCCTTAGAAAGATGCAGTAATTAAAACCTAATTATTATCTTCATTTTAAACAAAACCTAAAGTGAATACCAATTAATAACAACATACTAATGAGCATCTGCTGTGATGAAATTGAATATGAATGTGCTGCAAATTTCGGGTAATTTATTTTTTCGGGGAAGTGCCACTGGTCTCAATCTACTGCTGGAAGATTGTATAGACTGTACACATCTTCCATCGTGTTTCTTATGTGCTGCAATTTCTATTTTCAAAAAGAGGGCACAGCTTAGCTTTGTGGATGTTTATATATCCAAATGCTATCCATGCTACAATGATTTCAAGGCAATAAACTGAAGACCACATTTTACACACCTCACATATTCTTTTGTAAAACCAGGCCGGTTGCATTGCACCAGGTTCACACAGCCCCTATTCACCATCAGATTCTTCAGACAGACACTCCTGCACCATAAGAGCTCACGAAATGTAACTTCGTCACAGCAGCCCTTGCCTCACGCCAATGCTGATGTAGACTGAAGTCAAATCTTCTCGTGTATCACAAAACCTGGTTAAAACACAATGCTGGTCTGTGTCAAAAATGCTGAAATAAACCGTGCACCTACGATAACTACTTCACATAAACCAAAAAAAAAGGTGAAATAAAAGTACATCAAAATTGCAGACTTTATGCTTTAGTATACAATCAGTTTTTGAAAATTTACATCCAATTCCATTAAAACCATGAGATGGTTGGTCACCATCTTTCTTGACAGCAGCACTGGTTATAAACTAAATGGGAAGGTGTGTGGGGGTGTGTGGTTTTCTTCTTAACCCTCCAAACTGTCCACCCGCCTCAGTCAGTACTGGAGGGTTTTTTAGTGATTATGACTCAGAGTCCATTAAAGAAGTAAAAGGAAACTGAAACAGGTGTGGCAGGATTTGGATATGATGAAATTTTCCCTAGTACTTATGTTAACATGGACTGTATGATGAAAGAAAAGGTTCTTCCATATACATGCAAGGGTAAATAGGAAAAAAAAAAAAAAAGCACAGCAGAAGACTGGATATTCTTGTGCACTACGAGATTTTTTTTTTCCCATTAAGTAATTGAAAGGTCAAGAACTTTTGCTGGTTTAAGTCCTGTTTAGTGAGAACGTTACAGATAATCTAATTATAAAACCCCACAACTCTGCTAGCAAAAGAACATAAAAGTGGGTGAGGAACTGGGTGAAGAACAGATGACAACACCTGCTGACAAGGGACACCAGATGGAATGAAGGGTTAACAGAATACCTCCAGGGGATATCCTGACAATACCATTAGTAAACATTTTCATTAAGAAACCCTGGAGAAAAAGTAGCTGGCTATTAACAAGATTTAGGAGACATTAACATGGAAAATAAAAAAGTAAGGAAATTCAATGAGCAAAGCATTTCTGGCCATAACAAAGACACTGAATGAATTATCTAAAACTGAGGAGAGTCTCAAGCTGAAACTGTTCTGCTTTGAGGATTCAAACATGACGCCTCAAGCATATGTCACAGACGCAAGATGAACAGCAAGTGCCAGCAGACCAGGCAGTATTTACCTACAGAGCTCCAGAGGAATGAAAGGATGAAGCTGTTGGACCACTAATGGTGGTGGCTCACCTCACTTAAAGACAGCAGTGTAAGCAAAGACATGAAATAAATCCTTTTCCTCTTCCTTGGAGATACATAATCTTTTAAACAAAAAGCCTGACTGTCATCTGTGCTAACAGTTCCTCACTGTAATGACAGGCATGCAACCCTCTCCCCTGTTTCTGGCCTTGTGCATGCTCTACTGCTCACCTGGTAAAATCAATCCACCTCACTAATCCAGCAGAATTATAATAATCCAGCCAGAACTCATCTGGCAGAAAACTAACCCCCAAAATCTAACTGCCTGCCTGTGTGGTCAACAGCTGGCACATGGTGAAACAGCAAACTGCATGGTAGCTGATGTGAATAAGCCAAACTAGCTACTGCTAGCAAGGGAAGACAGAATGTTCCCCTGCTTTTAGTTTTGGGTTCGAGCTCTGCCTTACACCCATACTTAAGTTCATCTGAGCAGTGCAATAAGACCTGGCAGTGTGAACACAAGTCTGAACTAAGAATCACTCTTTTTTGGAGTGGGAGAATCACTTGCCTCACATACCCTCAAGTATACATGTCATTGCAAAGTTTCTTTACTCTGAAATTTTCAGCATCAAGATGTTTATGACTGATTTATTATATTACTAATATTTAATCCAATTATTCAAGAGAAAAGCATGCAAAAGTTGTGACTGAGTCTCGAACAAGACCAGACACTATCTGCTCTGAGGTATCTTTTTTCTAAAAACACTGTAACAGCAATCAATCAAACTGTACAGAAATTAGCCCTAAACAAGTTCTACATGTCTATGCACTGCACATATGTATGTCTGCTTATATATGTATGAACACATTTTAATAAAAATACAATGGCAAAAAATAAATACAAATTAGAAGTTTTAAAAGAAAAAATCCAGTATTTTATATAAATATTGTTCCAGATGTTAAGAAGAGTCCAGAAACAGCCCTCAAAATGAATAATGAAATGAATAAATAGCTGGTTTTCATAGAGAAATTTTATTAAATTGATAAAACAGGATCACGTGGTGGTTAACTCCCATACTAGGAAATGTCATCAAGATGGTCCCTTCAGTCAGTTCTTCCATGCTAAACAAAATAGGTCTGACCAGTAAACTCAAGCACTGAACTGTTGCTGTCCATATTACTAAATTTCTAACATTTGTTGACTGAATTTTAGGTGATGACAATTGACTATCTAATACAGTGATGAGGTGGCTCAGGAGATGATGTGTCTGGACCATTCGTACTGGCTATATGCATCTGATTGCACTTCAGTCCCAAGCTCTGCCCCAAGAGACTTTGACCCCGCAAGCAACCCCACGTAATGAGCACGCAACACACTATCAGCCTCAAGCTGCAACACAGCCCTCATGTTGTTTCAGTCTCTGAATCTACAACGCTACACAATGGCCAGTCACTGGTTTATACATACAAACACCTGCAATCTTCGGTTTCTGCTCAGAGGACACAACACTGCTACTGACAGTGCAACAGAAGAAAAAGGTACAAGACCTGGTTTTATCCACATAATTCAAGACTTTGCATTCTAAATCCGATCAACGAAATATATTGCAAAAAAATATTTTAATCTGTAATCTGCCTCATGGATCTGGAGAGGCTCTAGTGTATTCACTATTCTCCTCCTGAAAGCAACTGAGGAATTTGCAGGCTAACCAGTCCTGGAGCCTGAAGATCCATCCTGCACTGATGTACTTTGGGATGAGGATTGTACAAAAATTCTCAAACCTATCATCTACAGCAGAAAGGTTAAAATCTGAAGTTTTTTTTACATCAAACCAAAGAAATGAGCTTTACTGGACAGCTGATGAAAGACAGACATCGCTCTGGAACCAGACTCACTGAGCACCACATACAAGCAAAACTACAAAATAGCATCTTCCCAAATGGACTGAACATTACTCTGGAGAACCACCAGCATGATCCCCAAATCAACTGTATTTTAAGAGCCTCCAATCAAGAATATTTGCACACTTCAAATAAATTGCTGCTTGAAATAAGCAGCATATAGATATGCTCCTAAAACATATCCTCTCCTTAGTGTACAAGGAAAACCTAATAAAAAATAAATAAATCCATGTTTACATTTTTAAGAAAAAAACAAGCACTTTCAAAGTCACTCACTCATTTTTGGATTTATGGAATTACATGACCTTTGAAAGTCTGGAATAAGTAGTACATTACAGAAAAGGCTTGGTGAAACATTAGAATTGAAAACCACCTCCACAAAGCAAAGCTGTCATTCTAATCCGCAGATGAAGTACTGTGGCCAAGTATTCCCAATCTATCTTTAGTGTTAGTGAACAAGCTAGTACAGCTCCAGAGCTCTGTCTTGTTTTAGAGAACTGATGGATCTACTTGCTGAATAAAGAGCATTCACAGCAGTTAACGATGGGTCAGAAAAAGTAAGCACACGCACAGGAACTCTCATCACTGAACAGAACTCTTTCACCTTTCAAGCAATTTCATGTATTTCCATTAAAAATTCTAAAATCATTATGTTCTTTCTAACAAAGAACTGAACTGTAAATATCTAGGAAACTTAAGGACACAATTAAACAATCAGGACCCTGTACAACTGATACCTGCATACAAAACCTCCACCCTTACTCATGGAGAACCACTCCTCAAGAAGAATACAAGTCATACCCTATTTCACAGGACCCACACTTCTCACAGCTGGAAACAAAATAAATCAAGCAGGCCTCAACCAAGAAGATGATATGAAACCCCCTTACTAGGAGTAAATTCTGTCCCTGCAGGTAGTTCCCAGACCAGACCCACAAACCAACCACCTACCAGCTGCAGTCCTTTTTCATGGCAAAGAGAGAGAGGCCTTTGCTAGAGGTCTCCTAGAGGCCTCTGCAGATTAGGTATAAGGCTGCTTTTTTACCATTTCATGCAAGCTGCTGCTATGTCCAAGAATGGTTGTGTATTGCCAAGGATGAGCAAAAGGTGATTCCTTGTTATCTTATCTGAGGTACGTTTTGAGTCTTCTGTCTGCTTGTGAAAACAGATGATGCCACTTCTGATGTTCAGATGCAGAATGTTATGGATAACAATGGAAAAAGCTGACAGAACAAGTCCTGTTCTCACAATCTAGACTGTAGCAGAGGTAACAAGTTTCAGTTTGAAAGTAAGATATTTCTGTTTACATAAAATATTTTAATCTAGCTCTGTATTTGCAACTTTGATTTTTATTCACGTTTTTAGCAAAAGTATCTTTTTGCACCGATTGATACACTTTACGCAAACATTTTGCGCTTTTCAGCTACCCAGAAACATACAGTATAAAAAGTGCAATCTACGTAAGCAACTTGGCTTATACATATTTATTTAAATTACAATTTTGTTCAGTAATGGGTAATGTTGCATTTCTTTTCTGCGAAATAATTTACTAATATTTGTGAAAGCCTTTTTGTAACTGAATCTTGATTATCATTCAACAAACACAAGTACAGCATTTAAAAACTGGTTTATTAGTAAATAAACAGCACTATAAATAGGCTAGATACACAACCAAATAAGCTTATCTGAATATGTTTTAGATGTAAAAGCACGCACGTGAAAACAAAAAAAGAAGAATCATTTCCAGAGAGGGAACTAAATGTACTGCTTTGGATTACCATACTCCTGTTTCTCATGACTTAAGGACTCATTCCCTTAATTCTAGGTTTTATCAAGAGATTAAACGTTTGAAAAGCTAGGTTTCTGCCTTCAACTCCTAACTGAACATAGTTCAGCCTGGTTGAACCACCTCAATTTTTAATGAACTATTCTTTGAGCTCGAGTACTTAAACAATCTGAGACAAGGAATGTATCTGCTGCAGAGGATGCTTTCTTGCCTAAAGCAAATTTGGAATTTCAGTAAATTCTAAAGTACTTTGAGTCAATGTTCCTTGCTATTGATCTTGGTTTTTCTTAAATGTTAAGACAATAAGGAAACCAGGCTGAGATATGAGTACGTTTTAGCTACTCATCATGCACCTCGAACCATTTTACTATTAGAAGATCAGAATTGTTAGTGATTGACTGAAATCTCCATCTCTATGGTACCAACAGTATAAACAAGAAACTCCTGAAACTTATCAGACTACGCAAGATTACTGCTTCAGTTGGAAAGGAAAACAACTTTTCAATACAGTTTACTTGACTTGCCTAACTTACTCTGGAGTCAGGATGTACACAGGTGACTCCTCTGTTAAGTAAGATCTTTCCTCCTCTGTTTTGCTGAGATGAACTGTCCCCAACAGGCTACAGCAGCACCTATCTACAGGTAGTAGTGTATATGATCAGCTTTATCAGTGCAAGTCTTGATCTCATGTCTGAAGCAGATCTCTCAAGACTTTAATAGAATGGCCCTCTACTAAATGCTAAAGAAAAGTCATGTTATGTAGATGACAAAGCAAAGTGAAGCAAAGCATGTTTTCTGTGGGCAACACCAAAACGTTACAATCAGTTGTGCACAAAGGCACATCTCAATGACTTATAAGGAGGCATCTTTATCTACTACCCTAGGGTTGAAATCAACATCAGCACTTTAGGTACCAGACACAACTCCAATAACTTATTATGCTGCCCTCTTCTCCTTCCACAAATAATCACTGTTATGCAGGATTTATCCCCATATACTTTCCTTTCTCGGCAAAACACAGGTTATTTTCAATCATCTTCCCCATAACTGAAAATGGATTCTTCAGCACCGAAAGCAGCATTGGCACAGCAGTGCATACACCAATTCTGATGCATTTTATTTTTAATGCCATCTTCTCTACATACATCTCTGTCATTGTCTAACAATCTAACAGTGTTCTGGGGGACACAGGTTTTACTAGATGATGCATGTTTAAAACTGACCGTTATCGATGTCAGTTTTGTAGACTGCTTTGAAAGAAACCCAGAGATTATGTCCTGTATCCTTCAATTGGCAAGTCCAAACAGAAAGAGAGAAAGACACCAACCCTGAGATTATTCACAAATCTTTTTATTAGTCCACCTAAGAACAAGCAAAGATCAAAAACTTTAGGGTTTGATCTTGTCAGCCGCTCTGATGAGTGAGGTCAATAGTGTATATGTATGTTCCAGGAGAAGAAGTGTAGGTCAAACACCACCCCCCGCCCAGTGAAGTTTTATTCAAGAGGTGTTATCACACAAATGAATCAAATTATTAAAATTCTTCCTTGCACTGTCAGTTATCCTCACCACAGATATTTAGACAAAGACCCAAGAAATAAATTTTAAAGAAAACATATGAAGAATGGATAATTCCAAGCAAGGCATCCCCACTAAATGACAACTGTCTGCAAACTGTTAAAAAAACCACATTGTATTTTTAAGAATAAAGACTGCTTTAAACAATTATCTTCAATGGATTAAATCTTAATGTTTCCACACTAAAAGAGACTGGTGATAAATAATTAACTGATTTCTCTAATGGGAAACCCTCTCAAAGTGATTATTTTTACATGTAGCTGAAAGAAATATTTGTTTAAAATAATAGGTTTCTTGCTGCTGGAGAAAAGCAAAAGGTATTGAACTGTGGTAGCAACTTATGCAATAATTAGCTGTGACCGAAAGAACTCCAATTACGAAGTAAGCAAAACGGTGACTGGAGTATTTTTCATCATGGAGAGTACTCTGGCAAGTTATGGCTCTGACAGAGATGAAAGCAGCCCTGGACACCAAGAACTCTGCTGAACCCAGGTAAAAGTGTGAAATGGTACACACTCACAAAAACTGACAAAAAGTGATCTTTCTATAGTTCCATTCTGTAACAGAAAAGGAGCTGTCAGTATTTAAGTGTTAGACAAGGACAGAGAAGACTTGTCTTCCACCTCTTTCTGCAAAGAGTTGCATAGCATTAGGTGC
Organism: Falco biarmicus; assembly: GCF_023638135.1. Taxonomy (NCBI): domain Eukaryota; kingdom Metazoa; phylum Chordata; class Aves; order Falconiformes; family Falconidae; genus Falco; species Falco biarmicus. The sequence goes on from NC_079289.1 coordinate 88,984,692, forward strand.
ATCTCTAGGAGTTCTGGTAACTTCAGCTCTTCTGTAAAGTTAGGACATCTGCAAACAGTGTTGGGTGTTAATAAAAAATTACTAAAGCAGTGAGGCACTAGACACACATTTATTAAATAAAGGAAAAAAAAGTGTTCTAAAGATTAGCTCTTCCCTCAGGGGCTAGAATTAAGTTTGCTATTTTTTGCCTTGGATGTACACATCCATCCGGGCAGAACTATCTGGTTGTATCAGGAGTTTTGAGTGCTCACATTCAACAAGAGAAGAAATTTTAAATTAGACCTTTCAAACTTACAACAAACTCTCAAAAATAATACAGACAACCAAATGCATGCTGCTTTCTTTGCCCTGCCACTAAAGCAGGTCAGGTTTTCTTCAAAAATTGAGTAAGTTATTTTACAAATACAACAGAAAAGACAAAAAGTAATTTGTAAGGTTCCAAACTGGCAAAGCAAGAGATCTTGTGATAACAGGCCTTCCAGATAAAAGTTTGTAGGAAGCTCAGAAGCAGTGCCTAAGTGACAGCAAGCCTCAAAGGAAAACCATGCATCTACTTTGCCACATTTCTGAAGAGTAAGCTGGAAGAGCAATGTGGTATAGCTATTAATAACATGAATACCTCCAAGTGCAAGGGATATTTTGTCTCTAGGACAAAAGAAAAGCAGCTGGTTGTGACAGGAAGTCATGGAACACCCCTGTGAAAAACCTTCCTTAACAGCGATCTGCTGGTCAGAGCAACATTTTGTTCATTTCAGTTTCAATAAACTCCTTTTTTAAAGAATTTTCTCACTTTTGTCTCAGAGTAGCAGTCTAACAATTTATAACCAGTAGCTTTTCTTTAGAAAGATACTTAACTTCTCTGATGATAGCACTGAAAATTTCCCTGAGAAGTTCAACCTATCTGATACGAAATTGGATCAGATGCTTGAAATACTGGACTCTGTCCCCTAAGGGAAGTTAAAATGTGTAATCAATGAATGCAACATTTACTGGTCTGAACTTGAGATGCCTTAGTGAGAAGTACGATGATGGAAGACAAACATTTTTACTACAAACAAATAATCCTAAGAGTTAAGAAGTCTTACCAGAAACATCTCTCTCCTTTGTAGTGATCAGGCAGAACATATGGGTACTGCAGTATAAAGGTACAGAAACTTTGAAGCTATGCACTCATGTATATGTTTCAAAAGTGGGAATCCATTTAGCAGATAAATTGAGAAAGAAAAGAGTATGGCCTCTGGGTGCAGAAAAGCAAAGGGCTTCCTCACAAGACTTCCTCCCCTCTTCTGTATGCCAGCGATTGCAACTACAGCACTGCCATATAAAAGACAACCCATACCAAGAAAGAGGGGAACAGTGAATTTCTGTAATGGGACAGACATTTCAGAAACTTTTCAGCTAGAACTAGTGACATCTAAACTTCAGTTTCAGCCAGATGGTTCCTGATCATGGTGCAATGCTTGCAAAAACATTTGATCAAACTGGACAGGTCAACTAAAACTGTGGTGTTGCTCTCAAAATACTAGTTTCCATTCCAAGAGATGAACTTCACCAGATGTAACACTCCTAATGGAAGGATCTGATGTATACTAAAATTCTATCGACAAATTCTAGACTTTGTTACATATTACCAACACTGGCATTAAAATAAAATCACCACCATTAACTTACATACCCATAAAAGGTAGCCCAATCAGAACAGAATGTATGTTAATTTTTCTAGGAACTTAAAAAATTAGTTGCAAAGACTCACTTCACCACCTCCTCTAAATAACTTTTCCGTGCTCACAACCTCTGCTAACTGAATTTCATCCTCTTCCTGAGGGACCGCGTTATTTTTAATCTGATACCAAACAGACCCATCTTGAAACTGCACAATGACATTCTCTGTATCAAGCCTCTTCCTGAATACACAATTCCAGATGCCAGCCAAATCCACCTCGTGAAAGAATAGAAGCAGAGTTAGAAGCTAGGCTTCAGTAACCAAAAAAAGCAGGTAAGCAGACTGTCTGTTGTGGTACGTAGTTTAGAGAAATTCAGAATCGACCCAACAAAATAAAACCATTAGTAGGCATGATGCTGGCTCTCCTTGGAGCTCCTCCTTCCCAACACTTCTTAGCAGGTTGATGCTGTAGCAAGACCTACGAGTGAACTTGTGTTACTGCCATCACAGTACCCCAGTAGAAAGCAAGCCCTTTGAACAACAGTGGATGAGAGACACTGGTAACTGGATTTCTCAAAATCTAACAAAATATAAGCAGTTTTGGCCATTCCACCCTCAATGCCTCTCCAGCTCTTCCCCCATTAAATAAAAGAAGTCCCTTATGCAGACCTTATGCGGACAAGTATAAAAACCTTGTAGAAAGCTAAACATAATAAACCCTACAGGGAACAAAACCCATTAATAATTAAGATATTTCATTTGTTAAACTAGCAAAGTTGTGTTTCTGGGATTTAAAAGGTAGCAAACACAAAGAAGCAACCTGAAATTTAGGACCAGTGAAAATACTCACACACATAATACAATAAAAATGTTAATTGTAATCTTCAATAAGTAAGCCTGGGGAAAAAAAAAGACCTTATCCTTCACAGTATCAGGCAGCACCCCAATGCCCAAATTATAGGGAATAAAAAGATGAACAAGGAAGACAACATTCCATCTGAGTAAAGAAAGCACAGATTGCCCAGAACAGCAGCTCTGAGTGGATTTAGTAACAATATTTAGAAAAAGTAACAGAAAAAATATAACTCTCAAAAGTTTCTGGCCTAGGAAAAGCTGGATTGGCTAATTAGCTTCCTATAACCTAGACAGGATGACAAGAGCACCTAATGGAATGTACTTACTGTAAAACACAATGTCAATAATAGTTGCTAGTGTTTTATACTCTTGTAGCTTTTTCCTTTAAAAAATTACAATTTTAACATTGTTATTCTTAAATCTTATACAATTAAAAAGCTCATTCCAATTCTGCACAGCAAGGCAGCTGATCCCACAGGTATGGCAACCCAGACACACAAACACAAGCCTGCTCATGTAGAGGCCAGGTCCACAGCCCATGTGAAGGTAGCCAAGAGTGCGCCTGAATCAAAGGCCACCAAGGGAATTCTTCCGAAATACTACTCTTTACCTTCTGCTTTCCACAAGGAAACTCATTAGGATTTTTCATCTTCCTCATAAATCCGAGACTTTTGCAGTAAGGGTGCATACATGTCAAGTTCAATACAGCCAAATACAGCCAGTTGGGAAAGTTTAGTACTTCCCTCATTCTTACAGCTTTTACCAAAGACACATTTTTCTTCATTGCCTTTTCATTACAACCTTTCATCTTTTATTCACCAAATTTATATATCCTACTCAATTTTATCTTCACTCCACTGTACATCTGCAATGGAAATTATCTGTTGAAAGGATGTAATCTTTCAGACATTATTTCTTCACAAGGCTTCAAGTTCACAATATCTATATTAGGTCATCAATAACTTTTTGTAAGGTGAGGCACTGGATGTATTCAGTCAAGAACTGTCAATTCTCTCGTTAAAGGTTTACACAAGTACAAGGGAACACTACAAGTTCAGAATTACTTTTTTGCAAAAGGTTGGGGGAGGTCCGGATTTTAAAAACAAACAAAACCCAACAATGAATAATTATGTACATACAGTACAGCTAACTAGAGGAGCTGTCTCAAGCAGAAAATTCATTTTTATCATAGCTAGCTCATTGTTTAGAGCTTCTATATATTTCTGCAATTGGGATAAGGAATGAGGTTGAAAGTTGACTGGAAGACATAAATTAGGTTAGATAAGAACCTTGTGTGGCAGCAGGGAAGTAGCCAAATGTCGTACTATTTATTACCCATGCCAATAAACTGCTTTGTTAGGTGCAGATTTTTGAGTGGTTTTCAGCAAGAAGAGCATGCTAGCCTTCCCATCCTCAACATGCAGTACTCCGTATTACGTGCTAGCTGGAACCTCTGAGCTGTCTTAACAAGATCACCCATGCAAAAATCTATCCACCAGGATTAAAGCATCGATGAACAATAAAATAAAAAAAAAATCTGAGAAAACATCTTATCCATGTGGAAGTACTGAAAAGTATTCTTTACCATTTCTGCTACCTAGGTATTCAGAAACATGACATTCAACAAATCATCTAGATCATGAAAGCAGGGTAACCAAATGCATATATGCCTCTTCAAGCAAGAATTTTAACTATTTCTGTCAATCCATCCAGCTCACAAACAACAGACTTTCATGTTCTACATAAGATAACCTATGGAGCACAAAAGCATCTTCTCTAAGTATCTTATCACAGGCTTATCAAAAAACTTAAAAAGTAGTTTTTGCAGGGTTCTGCAAAGTCTCAAAAGGAGTTGAAGCTTTATGAGACAGAACATGACTATTTCAGTTCCGTTCAGAACCAGGCGATTAAACAAGATAACCCATTCTTCAGGTCAAATTATGCTGAAGGTTTCATGTAGCACTGTAACTGTCTTAGCATAACCTGTTCAAAACTTTTCCACAAAGAAAAAATAAGACTGAAAAGGTCCTGTCTTGGACACGATGAAGTCTGTTATTACCATTTAGCTCCTAGGACATAGCTTTAGCAAATGCTATTTTTATAGCTTCTGTAACCTTCCCCACTTTCTTACGCTCTAGAAGGGAATGTCATTAACACCACCATCAAAATACGAAGAAATCCAAAATGGTGGTGAATTAATTCCTTCACGCTTCATGAAACATCCTTCCAAGTAACAACCAACTCTGTAGGAACTATTCTTATTACAAGTTAATTCTTCTGTACTAGCTCTTCTCTCCTTATTCTGCTGCATTTTTTTGCATATTTGCAATTGCAGTCGGCTTCTGCAAGGCAGATCTATGAAAAGCAGCAAGCGATTCTAGTGAGTTGTCCTCATGCTGGACCTGTCTCTAAAAGTGAATACAGCGTTATCTTTCAGATGAGATGAAGGCGATACATGGCCATTAAAGGTCCTATGGCACCTTTTTTTAAGTTCTGGCGGTTTATTCTAAGTGCCCTGGCCAAATTAACTCTGCTAGACTACAATTTGCTCAAATGCCTCAAGCCCCCTTTGATACGGTATTCTTCAGCTCTAGCTCTTAGCTGCCATGCGACATTTCTTTAGGTTGTTAAACAGCTGCTGTGTTCAATCCTTGAGGTAGCTGCACTTCAGTGATAA